>NC_089206.1:23736246-23941246 GCF_963930695.1 Labrus bergylta
CATACAGACCTGAGTTTGCGGTAGTAGGCCTTGACCCGCTCTAGTGAGACCGCGTTGGTGCGCTGCTGGAACTCCTCCATGGCTGCGTAGTCCTGCTGGGACACTCCCTCCGGACGCTCGAGAGCTGGATGAAACACACAGGAGGCATCAGGATCAACACACATTGGCACACAGATTACAACACTAAACTTTAACCCTCATGCATTTTAACAACATAATAACCCCTACATGAATATGCAAATAGCTCTGATGAAACCTCCGGACAGCAAATGTTCCCCTAAATCCATAAGCATAACAATTAATAACTAAATTAAACCTTAAAAAACAGAAAAGGATTGCTTATAATGTCCTCACTTTAGAGATATTTTGTCAGGCCTATGATGACGTATGATGCTGAAAAATATGGCAACACACTCCTACACAAAAAAAAACAGCATTACTTTCCCCAAGCCTGCAGTGAGGACTATTTTCCAGTAGGTGGCAATGTTGAGCCATATATCTTAACAGCTGAACAACTCTAAGCCTCTGTTGCAGCATTTTGCTTTAAGTCAATGAGAGCAATATAAACTCTATTATTGGGTTAGTGTTCCAACTGGCTCTTGTCAGTGGAAAATAAAAAAGGCTGTTTGGCAAAGAGACGTGATGCATAATGCTGTTCATTCATGTCAGGCCAGCAGAGACTGATGGAGAATTAGAGGAGCATGGCAGCAGAGGAGAACGTAAAGCAGGGTACGTTTAAACGGCCAATAAAAGGCATCAATCCAACTTAATAGGAGCACATAAAACTATCAGCGAATGTGTTTTTATGAGAGACAGAGGCTAAAATTGATTTAAAAAAAAAAAAAAAAGAAATTTCAAAGTATAGTGTATGTAAGTGATTTTCATGTCCTCTGTGTTCAATAAAACCCTCCCAGAATGTAACCCTTATAACCCTTCTGATGTGATGTGCATGCAAACCTGATTTTAAATCAGGCACTGCATCATCTGAACCATACATTTTTACACATTTAACTAAAATTCTTTATGACGCTAATAAAGCTTGCCTACATGCCCGACAACCCGTTCTCAGTTTTCTCCTCTCGGCCCGGTCTTACCTTTGGTGAAGAGGATGGTGTGGAGCTTGAGGCTGCCTCCGTTTTGTAGTCGACTGGGAAGCTCACTGAAGTGACAGCTGTCCAGGTACAGCGTGACCCTCAGGGCCTGTCGGCTGCCCTCCACCTGGTAGCACACTGGTGTGTCTGCAAAACACAAACACAGACAGGGAGGGGTATTAAGAGGATTGTTCTGCTGTACTATTGGTTGTTTGTGCGACTGAAAAAAGAAACATGTGAGAATGAAAAAGGCCTGTGATGTGAGCATTACAGAGAAAAGACAAAGGGTCACCTAACCTCTCTTAACATGTATTAAAAATATCTTTACTAAATCTAAATAGCTTCAGTCTTAAGTAAATTTACACTCCAGGTTTCCAGATGGCATTATCATAATTTAAATAGAAAAGAAACTTAAACTTAATTCATTAAAGTTACTGAGAGAAATATGAATATGTAGCAAAATAACTTAAGAAACTTGTGGTTGTATTGGATATACTTTTTGAATTGGGTTTAACATTTCATTCATTCAGGTTTTCACCATGCAGTGAGGATTTCTCTGACAAATTTCCCGACAGTGTTGGTCGGCAAATATTTGGGACAAATGACCGACCATACAATCAAAGGCAGAATTGCTTACAAGCCATTCATTAGATCAGTAATATTTAACATTTATTGAGTCCCTTTCTTGAATCCCATCTACAAATCACATCAATACATACTGCTAAAGGCAAACTGAGTCAGCCAAGCCTGCAACCAGCCAATCACAGGGAAGTGACCATGCCATTGGAAACAGCAATGTTGTAAATTTAGTCTAAAGATTTAAGCTTAATGTCATATTTCAAGCATGGATAAATAAGTAATAAATTAACAATCAAGTTCTATAAGTTACATTACTTTGCTGAATTACTCATGGTCTTTTATCCAATAACTAGTTATTCTTAATACCTTTAAGAAAACTACTTTTGAAATGTTAAAGAAATACCTTTCACAGTTCAAGAGTAACCATCAACATGAAACATGCTGCTGCATTAGAAAGCAGTACCAATCATGAATATAAGTCATCATAATATGTTTCCACACTTCATTTAAGTAAATGCAAAGAACTTGCTGTGTCTGCAGCATTGCCTTAGTTTTGCAAAGTGTACAGTGATAGGAAAAAGGTACTTAAGTTCATAAAAATCTTCATCCATGGTAATTAAAAATGCATCATGTTGATTGACTGTGTAATGTTTAAACCTCTGCACATAAAACAACTCTAGTTTTAAGAACAGATGTTGTTACTGTATCACCTGGATTCAGAGGGGAAACCTTTTCAAAACCTACAAACAATACATGAATAGTAATCAGTGAGGAGTCTTGTGGCTCATGGTGATTTCTCAGAAAATGGATATGATGACCTTTACAGCGTGACCTCTGGGGTCAGTGCTCTTTTCCAGACAATCCATCGAACTATAATCCTGTGAAAATGGCTCTGCCGCTCTAGGCTGAACTCAGGGTCCTCCAGCTCTTACAAGGCTCTTACAAGACTCTTACCTCCCCTTATCTAGTGAAGCCCCCCAGCATGCTTAAGATGCTATTAGCAAATCAATACTGCCCAATAGATGCTGCTGCCACAAACCATCTACCTGCACTGCAGCAGTCTGAGCGTGAAACACAACTTCAGCATATGTTTTGTTATTCAGATTTATTTTACAAATTTGTGCTCAATAAATGAGTATGTTAACAGCAAATTGCTGCAGTGTGAACCCCGTAAAATCCCCGCTTCACCCAAAGCTTCCCCCCTTAAAATGGGAAGTGCGTGATGTGCTTTTCCTTTGAGCTGCAATCTCTGCCGCCCATATTGAGGCTTCTGAAAAGAGAACTGATTCAGGATGCATCATCCTTTGTATCTGCCGGCTTTAAGGCTTCTGGTAGCCTGCAGCACCTTCACTGAATACAAGATACTGATGTGATTAGAAGGCACAAACACCCCAGGGTCCTAAACTTTTTTACACATGGTCATGTCAGGATTTTACACAATGCGCACAATGAATGATCTGTGTGCATCCTCAGCGCTGCTTACTCTGAAAGAAATGCTCCAACGTTCAGCTGCAGGACAGAAGGAATGCTAAACTACACTTTTCATGCTCCAAAAGAATATTCACCAACCACTTCAGCACATGCTGCATTTGGTGCATGAAGATTAAAAATGTGTTTTCATGTCAGTATGAAAAGAATCTAAATGTTCTATTTGTGCATATTTGTGGGAGGTTTCAAACACCTTGCAAGGAAAAGCATGCAGTAAGTTAGTTAGTTACCCCTGCCTATATTTTCAAAATCGAACAAAATGTGTGGAACTAGTTGAATTTATCTGTCACTCTTTTGAAAAATGGACTGATGCCCAAGTAACCTTTGTAATACCACACACAGAGGCTACAGTCGATGTGTCATCGAACGATGCTGTGTCTGTATCTGCAGAAGCGAAACCTATCCTGCAACTTTTGGAAGATATAAATATCCAAAGAGAAGAGGGGTTTGTGATGCTCTGTTTAAAATCTGTAACATAGTTAGAAGGAAATGTTTGACTTTTAATATGAAAGGATCATAGCTGCAAATCAACAACAAAAAAAAAAGTTATTCAATTAAATGTTACAAAATCAAAAGAAAAGAAAACTCTGCTGAAGGGTCATTACGCCTTTTCCTTCGTGCTATATGTGTCAGTGTTTCATGCGCGTTCAGAGCAGCACAAAAGGTCACTTGAAACCCCTCACAGCCCGTCAGGAAGGAGCCTTCTTATCTTGTATAGAAGGACAACGAGGACTCTAACAGACTTCAAGCTCTGCTCTTGTTAAAGATGATTTATGGAGCCATTGTAGTTTTGTTTCAGCTCTCTATTCAGTCACTCTACTGAAAAGAAAATCAAATCTGCAACGGCATAAATGTCAATTTCACCCTCAATAGCAACCATACATGCACATAATGGAACTTTATTCAGAGTTAGTGAAACCATACAGCTGCTCATGATCAGCCGTGTGGTCTGAATGGCTCGAGTCAGTCTTTCTTTTTTTTTTTTAATAGTCTCTTACTTGCGACTAGAAACTCGTCTTCCAGTTGCCTGAAGAACACAGTGACTTTGTCCAAGTCCAACAGGGCGGCCTTGGTGTCTTCCAGCATGGTGCGCTGCTCTTTCTGCAGGAGGAGAGAGAAAGAAAGCTCAGAGGTCACACCAGGGAGAGGGGTTTGTTTGTTTTAAGACAGCTGGATATGTGGTTAAAAAAAAACTAAAATGACCCTGAACATGTTTTCAAAGTGGATATAAGAGGGCAGACACACATGATGATGATTGCTTAAAAGTGCATCAACTTAATACGTCAAACTGATGTTCTTCACTAAGTAGAACTGTATTAGAACAGGATTCCTTAAATGGTGGCACTAAATACCCATCCTCACCAGGTGTGGCGCTAGCGTAGATTGGAAGTGCAACAGAACGCCGATGGCAGAAATCTGCTCCAGCCACTTCCTACTGGTCTCCTTGCCGTCTTCCTGGTACTCGCCGGCGTTGTTGAACCGGGATCGCAGCGCCGCCAACAGCTGCTCGGCCAGCGTGCACAGGGCTCCCGTCGCTGCCTGGCAGAAGATCACATCCCTTCGCAGCTGTAGAGACGTGTCTGATGTTGAGGGAAGGTAGAGGGGAGAGATGTTGATGTCAGGGTAGGGATGGAGTAAGTTCAAAAGTGTAAGGCAGCCCAACCTCCCTCATTACACGTGTACTACTGGAGCTGCTCCAACACACAGACTTTATTCCATTAGCTCGTCTCCCCTGAGAGGATATCTCCCATTAACCAGCACCATCTGCCACTGGGTTCACTTCAAAGTGACTGGAGCATCATGTGTTTTGACACCAGCCCTCATTCCTGTACAAACATGCAGAACAACTGGCCACAGTCTGGATCTGATCCTGATCTGGGATAATAAAAAACATGCTTTTTAAAAAAAAAAATATATAAAACTTGACTTGAAACTAAATATAGGCAAACATCTGCTTGATCTGTTTGCAATGAAGCTGTGATGAAAGAAATGCTTATTTTGGCTTCCCTATGCAGCATGTGACAGACAATGTTTTAAAACTCACGTGACAAACTGAAGTAATAGAGAAATGGAAACACGACTTCAAAAATGTTTTTTAAAAAAGCCCCAGAAACCACATTTCTGACATTTTAAATAAATATTTGAGATGCAATTCAATCATCTTTGAAGCTGTTTTAAGGTTCTGCAGATGTCCTGGTGAAGCCTGGCTGTATTTTCATGTGATGGATGATCTCATTAGCAAAAAGTTCAAACTGTTGGAATCATTTAAAATACTTCGATCATGAGGCTTTTCCTGCTGCTTAAAACCAAAGTCAGCTGAGTGATTGCACGGCCTGTCTGGCCAATTTATGCAGTCATTTAATGGAAAATTAAAACTGCGTTGTGTTTAGGTTACTCGCCACCCTCACTCTGATCATGAACTGGTCTCTATTCTCTTTAACAAAGTTTCTGTACCTGTGCACTTGAGCAGAGCAAGGAGAAGCTGGTTCCTTCCATCTGTGGAGGCAGAAGAAAAACCAGGTGAGATGACTGATTGTAACCAGATAGACGTTACATAAATGCTCTGCATGTGTTTTTAAGATGTTTCACTGACCATCCACATATCTCTGCAGGCTCTCCACCAGCGTTTTGATGGAGGTGGGCAGGTTCCAGGGGTCCTCCCCGATGTTCTTCTGAATCATGTAACGACTACGCATGGTCCAATCGTCTGTTTGTCGGAACTCTGCATAAAAAAAACAGGAAAGTGTTAGTGTGTGTATCTGCTGAGTGACTGTTTTGTTAACTGTTAGTTCTACCTAGACGACCTCTAACCTCTCAGAAGGTAAACACACGAACAGTATGCACACACAGAGGAATGAGCAGAAGTAGATATTAGTTCACTAAATGTAATGTTACATTGTTTAGCAGCTTACTGGTAGTTGGTTGGTGATTAAAGAAGTTATATAACTTATGTGACATTTTTTGGTTTAGTAAACAATTTTTGCCAGCTGCTGCTTCTCTACTGTCAAAAAGCCCCTTTGACAAGTCCCGCCCCTTTTTCTTTCATCCTGACCTCTCTGAATGCATGCCCTGGCAGTGTCTGCATCACAAGGTGCACATGTATTTTTTCAATAAACTCAACCAAGGACCTTTTCTGTCATTTTTTTACATTATTTTTGACATCATTACTTTTCATATTTACTTTGTAAGTTTTTTACTTTTTGATCAGAGAAGTCTGAACTGTTTCTGTCCAGTAACTAAATCTAGTTATCTCCCTTGAAAGCTTCGCTGTATTTCAACTTTCAACAGGAAAGTAGAAATCTGTCTATCTGGATCAATGTTTGAATCAAGTGGTCGTTGATTCCATGTAATGGATATAAAATCTAAAATCTAATCATCGCGTTTTCAGCTTGTACTTCCACTGGAATGGCTTTCTCATTATTTGAAATGGCATTTGACTTTATCTAATGTTCATTGAATGACCCTGAACTGAACTGAAACCTTGTTGTTTTTAAGGAAGACTTTATGAAAAAAGAAAATATTATAAATGATGAATGATGAACAGCACTCCCCATGCACAGCCAAACTACGTACTCAGTTGCAGGAACAAACAAATAAAAAATAAAATAATCCACTGCATACTGAAAATCTCTTTGTTGTGAGCGAACATCATGTTTCCTCAGGTTCGCCCGGTTTGCTCACAAAAAAAGTCAGAGTGAATTTGAAGTCTGCAGCAGATTATCTCTCCCCTAAGCCGATGGTAAACTTTAGTGATAAAGAATCAATATTGTATAGTATGCTTGCTTTGAAATGATCTTCTCCAACCTGGTTGGGTGTTGTCAGGGTAAAAGTGTTTGGTCTCCTCACAGGCTTTCATCATCACAGATCCTTTGAGTAGGCTGTTAATGGAGTCAACCTGTGTGCAGAAAGACGAGAACACACACAGAGAGAGAGAGAGAGAGAGAGAGACAGAGAGAGAGAGAGAGAGAGAGAGAGAGAGAGAGAGAGAGAGAGAGAGAGAGGGGGGGGGGGGGGGAGAGAGAGTGGGGGGAGAAAAATTGTCAGTTAATCACTCAGGGCTTTGAGTTTGCTAAATCTTTCATTCTCAACACATGTATTTCTGTGTAATTCAAACACAACATGCACAAATACAACAACACACAAAACTACTGCAACAACAACAAGGCGTTTGTTTTCAGCCCCCCTGAACAGCTGTTTACATGTGGAAAGAACTAAAGAAGAAGCCACAAAAGTGTGTGCATCCCACTGGTAAGAGGAGATGAAAAGACGGATGGAGGTACCTGAGCAAGCCTCTGTGTGTGTGTGTGTGTGTGTGTGTGTGTGTGTGTGTGTGTGTGTGTGTGTGTGTGTGTGTGTGTGTGTGTGTGTGTGTGTGTGTGTGTGTGTGTGTGTGTGTGTGTGTGTGTAAGTGTGTGTATATGTGATAGAGAAAGCAAGGACGTCAGTGAAAGATGAGAGACAGAGAAATAAGGATATAAGGATCCTGACCAGAGGACACAGAGCTCCATGAGGTAACTCAGCCCAGATGTTGACTGATTACTATCAAAATCATCTGCTCCACATGGTTTGGCTGTACTGAAGGTGGTTTAACACTGATGTGTGTGTGTGTGTGTGTGTCTTTATGTTTCACTGTTTTTCTTCACTATGAGTCTACAGTTAAGAAATCTCTGCTATGGCTCACTTCTTCCAAGGTTTGCTTTTGGAATCGTGCTTTGTTGTTTTGCAGAGAATCCATCATGAAATAAATTCAGCAGTCACTCTAAACTGAACGGCAGAACTAACCTGGTTGAAAAGGTGCTCGAGGCAGCCGTGCAGCTTGTCCTGTTTGTCCGAGGGAATCCTCATGTCACAGGGCAACTCGTCCCCTAGCAGCCAAAAAAAATGACCAAACAGAGAAATCACACATTTGAGGAAACCAGTGCTGATTCTTAATCGGCTGTTAGAATAATCAGACGTTTCTTTTCATCTTTTTTATGCAAATTCTGATGAAAAGAAATGAAACACAAGGCTTTAAGTTATTTCATTAGAAGGTCTCATTGTGTTCTCATAAAGACTAAACGCTTAAAGTGATAAACAGCAGCGGACACATACTTGGCTCAGGACACAAATATGTGCCAGACGGGTTATGAAATTTAACATCTGACTTCTTAAAATATCTTCAGCATTTTTGTGTTTTGCCGTTGTGAATGGACGCCATATGACTGACATTAACACAAACCAAAGTGGGAGCACATTTTGGCTTCTGATCAGTCCTTTTTACAAACAACCAATATTTTGACAAACAGGAAGGATTCATTTGCTTCAGTTTGGGTTGTTGTTTATGTGGAATTCCCTTTACAGTGCTGCCTGTGAGGACTGAAGCACAAATCTTCAGATGGTTTGACAAACTTATTGTCTTACTAAAAATCAGCTTGGTTTTAAAAAGATATCACTGTGAATAAAACCCAAGTAACAAGGTAAATGCCCAACATAAATATCCAAAAACCATCCAAATTTTAAAGGAGCAGTATGTAACTCTGACACCTAGTGTTTAAAATGGGTACTGCAGTCCAAATTCAAAACATTATAGAGAGCTGTCTCCCCCCGCCCCCTCCTCTCTAGAGTCGATGCTCACGCACGTTGCCATGTGGTGAACACTGAAGCTTCAGTGTTTAGCCAGCTCTGCATGGGTCTGTAAACCTTTAAGTTGTTAGAATCAGTTCTATCTGAACGCTTCCATTGCTGTTTCCTTAATGTGATGATATATTCAGTAGATATCTTACATGTTGCTCCTTTAATTACATTATGTAGACAGTAATACAACAACAGGAACAAGGGACAACAACATCTTCTACTTTAATTCAATAGATGTCATCTCTACTTGTTTTTTATTTTTCAGAATTGCATAGACCCGATCAGATGTGACTTTTCTTCTGACCTTTAACTTTAAACTTTAGACGTTTTCTTATTGTATTTCTATAAAATGGTTTTAGATATGTGATCGGTTTAAGTATGTCTTTTGTTATATATTTGTTGTGTTACTATCAACCCTCTATATATTGTTTTACAGATCTTATAGTTGAGTTATTAATTGTTTTTGGTTGGTTTGGATGGTTAACCACACCTGTAATTACAGAGCTTACCCGCCTCTTGGCGTGCTTTTTTAAACATTACACTGACAGTGACACAAGTGGGATCTGTGCTTATTAAAGAGGAAGCATGTCATCAAGGCTATCCTTTTTTTCATTGCATTTATGTGACGTTTATCATTTAAGTCTGCCCTCCTTTGGTTATGGATAAAAGAAAAGATGTTTGAATGAGATGACTTCTTATCTCTGCACAAGGATATTAACAGATAGATATTTTGTCTTTTCCTTTACCTGATCCCATCTCGTCACTCCCGAGGTAAGAGCTGTTACTCCTCACACTGGTGTAGGACAGCACTGAATCTCTGTTGCTGTTGCATTCGCTGTAATAAAGCACACACACACACACACACACAGATTGCACACAGTTATAATGTGTTAAAGAGCACAGAGTTCATTCCATTCTTAAACCACAGAGAGAATTTTGGAAAGCTGCGTCTTGTAATTATGCTGCCAAATAATCCTTCTGATTGTAAACGCCTCTTCTGATTTACAGTATGTGAGACCGAAGGTAATTAAATGTTTCTCACAGCAACAAAACCGCCACTGGTTTACACAGAGAGGCGTTCCCTGAAACGTAGCTGCATCAGAGTCTCAAACATTAGACCAGATAATAAAAGCATATTTGACACTGACACACTGAAATGTAGCTCACCTACTTACATAAACACATGTTGGTTTTTTTCCAGTGCTGCCAGTGTTTGTCAATGTTTTTCTTTAATCTTTGGTTTGCGGAGAAGTACAACTTTAAAATTACATAGTCTGGTATTTATAGTCATACGTCTATGTGATTCAACATGATTACCGGGAGCATGTGGAAGATTTATGTGGCTCAAATTATACATCCCTTCTAGTGAGTGCGCTCGCTATCCCCTCAGAGGAATGATTCACGGGCTGAATTTCCATGACAAATGGCCTACGAGCGACTACTAGCTTCAAAATGACAACACCGGCTTTGTCCTTCTTTGCCACTACCCAGCTTGGCAGGAAGACAAAGTCAGGGAGTAGAGAGGGGGATATCACCTGCCGGGTTATTCTGCCGTCTCTAAAAGTGTGTGCATGTGTGTGTGTGAATGTGGGTTTGTGGTGCTGAGGGGGGATTTGGCTAAGCCAGAGCTGCTACAATTATGGGGAGAGAGTTAATAGAACCATCTTTTAGTAGTTTGGCTTCCATTCTGAGCTGGCTTGATTTCACACAAACGCCATGTCACACTCACACTAATATGTGTGTGTACAGTAGTAAATACAGGCAGGTTTTTTGTCTCTGTACTCTTTCCCTCCACCTACTTCTCCTAATCACACCGCCCATTGTTTTCCTTTTTATTTGTTGCCTAATATACACACAATTCCCTCTCTCCATGTGTCCTGGATCTCTCCCGTTTTTGGCTGCTACTGCTCCGAGTTTGTGTTTTTGTGTGTATCTCGAGACATACACAACAAACACACACACACCTACCACTAGCGCACACATGCACAAACACACAGGAGGTGATTTCCAAATTTAGCCAAGCACCTCCTGCCAAAAGTGTGAGTACCACTGTGACAATTATCCTGACTGTGGTGAAAGAGCTGGCTTCAATCTTAACCGCACACACACACACGCACGCACACGCACACACACACACGCACGCACACGCACACACACACGCACACACACGCACACACACACGCACACACACACACACACACACCCTGTTCACACCCACATTCTAATGTACCCTGGTTGATGTATTCACAGCCCTGAGTACAGGTGACAATGTGCTCACACTGAGAAGACATCCTGTGTGTTTACACAGAACTCATTACACTGAATTCATTTTCATACTTTCTAAGAATGCAGAAATGTCGTTTTCACACTCGAGAAACAACACAGAAAATGATACAATTTATTTTTGCATGCAGACTAAAACAGCTTAAATTTCCAGTGTGTTGTAGGTAAGGTCCTTGCTTCACCTGTATTCATTTCCTGGACGGTCTGATCACAAGTGTACAGTTTTAAGTGCAGGTGTAAACACACCAAAGATGCACTGAGGATGAATTTAGATCAGGTCAACCAGACCACGTTCAGAGGTGGTCTGGGATGCACTCCTTTAGCAGTGGGTGCATGTTTGTGTTTTGGGCAACATTGAAGGACCCCCAACTCTTTATAACCAGGGCAACGATGTTCTTGCCCTATTCATCACTTCTCCTGTGTCTCATTAAACCATTTTTGTTTTTACATATTTTTCACGTCATTCTAATGATAATAAATGTGTGTGAAAAATAAATGTGTATGATTCAGTACGAGATGATACATCTTATTTTTGTGCGTGTAAGATCTGAGATAAGCTCATGTGAGAAGTGAAAACAGGAACTGGGTCTGTTGGACTCTTGTTTAAGGAGAAAGAATACTATTTTTAATGTGAAGCCACAAACACGAATCAAACACACACTGTCACTTGAGAAGCTCTCTGATGTCAGGAATGAGCCGGTACCTGTCTCTGCATCTGGACACGAGCTACACAGAGCTAAATTAAGGACAGATGAAATGTACCCAGGTTTAGAAACAAAGACAACCAGACGATGATTTCCTCACACACTCTTCTTTCCTAAGTTTCTGTCTTTGACCCCCTGTGTGTGTGTGTCTGTGTGTGTGTGTGTAGCAGCAGTTCTCCTCTGTTCTTGCTCTAACATTTTGTTCCTCACATGCTGTACTCTGCAGTGACCTCCGACTGCTGCGCTCTGCTGCGCTCTGTCACCACCTACGGCTTAAATGTCTTACTCTCTTATTCTGTCACCACCTGCCTCGAGAACGGAGTAACACTTTTCCTATTTTGATCCAAAACTTCACAGCAGGATGATTCATCCTTATTCATGGTGCAGCCTGATCCGGCTGCCTTGAAAGGACAGTTCACTTTTTATTTTTTTTATGTGCACTGGGCTTTATTACTCTGAGTGTGTGTGTGTGTGTGTGTGTGTGTGTGTGTGTGTGTGTGTGTGTGTGTGTGTGTGTGTGTGTGTGTGTGTGTGTGTGCACCACATATATTACAGCCTACATTTTCCTAAACATTTTATTGCGATGAGGTATTTGCCTTTCACATGGCGTAGCCGGGGCCTTAATGACAGAGTGGGTGAGGAGGCCGCGCCCCAAACATTTGGCTTTATTATACACCAGCCCACCACACCAGCAACCAATAACTATATCTTAGTGGGTGGTGGAGGGTGAGGCTCGGTGGAGGGCTGCCCAGTGAACCGTGCACACACACAAACTCTCCCTCACACACACACACACAGACACACAGACACACACGCACAGAAACATATGAATGAACTCACAACAAGCGAATGACATAACCAGATCTGACCAAAACATTTTGAAGACATTTTTAGCGCTCCATCTCAAGGAAAAATACCAACATCTGGGAAGATTTGTAGCCTCCTCTTGGGGGGGGGGGGGGTAATGAGCAGCGTTATGGGTTTTCAGAGCGAACTTTGAGTGTTATTTATGTTTTATAGAGTCCAAAGATAGATTATCCAGGTGTGAGCGAGGGAGTCAATTCTAACTTTTTGTGTTTTATAAAGATGCTGCAATACGAAGAGGTCTTTCCTATGAGGAAAGTGAAACAAACAGCGTATGAATTTGTTATTTGCTTCACTAACCTTCACAAAATCACAGTAAGCAGTTACACAACACTGGTTGCAAACTTGGTGAGTCAACACAGGGCTTCCTGATCTGGTCAGCACATAAAAAGGGGGCCAATGTTTGCATCATACGACCGAATGCTAACATGGACATTCTGCAAGCAGAGCAGCTTAATGGACAAAAGAAGAGCAAACTTTAAATACTAGACAAATATGAAGGGGTTAGACACATAATCCAGGCTTAATGCATCACTGCTGGAGCTGCCAAATGCAGGAAGGACAGGCAAAGAAATCAATGTAAACTAAGGATTATGATATCACTGCCCCGTTCATCAGGGCACAAGCAGATCAGACTACAATTACAAGTTTTGAATCCAATTACATGATTTGACGCCTGCAAATCTTTTACACTGTCTTTCATATCTTATGTTTACAACTAGTGCAAGGCTTTAGTGATTCAATCAGCCTCAGGTGCAGGATGATTGGATATGTCTCTGAACCCTCTGGTGTGAATTTACAACCATACACTTACCAATTAAAAATAAACACTCTCTGTAGCGGGGTTAGGTGTGCAGCCTAAACACGTTGAAGCAGTTACTATTGTGTGACACCCAAGACGCTGTGGCCCTGAACACACAGGGTTTACTCTGACTTCAACTTGTTAACTTCTTCAATAAAAACCATTCACTCTTCTTCATACCAGCCAGCTAGTTCAGTAAAAAACAAATCCCAGTGTGCCACTGAATTGTTCAATTCCAGGCGTCCTTGTCTAAAGTTTTAACCTCAACTGTAGCCCTCATCTTAAGCCTCCATTAATCATGCTGAACCATTACCTGTAGGAGTCTCTGTAGCTCATCGTGTCATGACCCGAGTCCTCCTGGTCCTCCTCGTTCACCTTGAAACAAACACGCTTGATGCCGCCTTGCTCCACTTTGTCCTGGTCACAGCCGTCCTCACAGGGGGCCAGGGAGGGGGGCTGACTGGTCTCGTACACCGGAGGCTCCCCACCCTCACCTTGGAGTTGTGTGGGTTCGGTTATAGACGACAAGAGGCTGAAGGATTCATAAGAGGGAGTAAAAACAAGGATATTAAATTATCACTGTAACAGGTGAGACTAAAACATATATTACTGTTTACAGTGCAGGACAACGTTGTGGAATATTTCTTGCAGAGAAATATATATGTGGAATAAAATTCACGTCATAATTCTAGAAAACTACAATGATTATATTTATGTTATAATACACTCTCTCAGAACACAAACACTCTCATCTATTCCTCCACGCTGTCACTCCCCTCCCTCGACTCAGACGCACAACAAGCATTTCTCTCTCCTGAGGTTATCCCGGCCTCACTGTCTGTTCCTGAACTGGGCCTGGCCCATAAATATTTTGGGCCTGAAGAGTGTTCCTTTTGTAAACCTTCAGCTTTAAACAAGGCAAAGGGCAGACAGACAATGAGCGGCTGACTAACGGCCTCAGGAGGCAGCGTTCAGCTTTTCATGCAGAGATTTCTAAATGTCAATGTGAAGGCTACAAAAATAGTCCTCTAACATATAAACACCAGGGGAATGCCAATATTTGATAACACCGCCAGCTGTTTAACCTGAAAATACTTTCTGACGGGATAGGAATAATCATTTCTTTTCATTTGACAGACGACTCATTGGAGATTTATGAGAAAAATAATTCTTTAATATGAAGATCAAACTGTTAAATCACATAAAGTCTAACCTAACCGTAACACTTACACGTCTATTTGAGCGACATACTGCCTCATCTCCCTCACAGCAACATCCAGGCGGCTGTACAAGTGAATGTAGTTATCCTGGGTGTCTGTGTCTTCCTGTTTGAGCAGGAAGCTCAGCCCGCCTTCCTCATGGAAACTCTGCCGGCTGTCATTCAAGCCCTCGCCTCCATCCATGGTCACCTCCCCGTTCCCATCCACCTCGTCTCCTTCCAGGCCCGAGCACTTCCAGGAGGGCGCTCCCATACTCGTCACACAGTGCTGCGTGTGGGACATGGGGTTCAGTTGTGCTACGGGAGGGGAGGAGAGGAGAGGAGAGGAGAGGGGAGGGGAGAGGAGAGGAGAGGAGAGGAGAGGGGAGGAGAGGGGAGGATATGAATATGTTTGCAGTTGTGAATGAAACAGAGACACAACACTATAATATATACTCCAGATGTTTCAAACCGTATGAGGTAATGCTCTTGTGTGTTCCCTATTTAGACTAGATGAAAAACAACTTCTCAAAGGGCACTTCTGCAACTGATATGCACGGCGGGAGCAGGATGCAAAACTGTTATCTTGGGTTGAATGCCAAACTAAGCTGCAATAACCTGAGACGTCCCAAAACAACCCAAAGATTAAGTTCCGTCAATGAACTCAGAGTATATGCTTCTAGTTTACTCCAAACGTAACGATTTAACAGACGAGCTCTTTTTATATACAACGATCAAAATAAATCATCATCTTCATGACAATTTAACAGTTTGGAGGTCAGAGAAATAAAAGAAAATAGACCTGATTGAATCTTCTAAGGGGATTAGGAGCTACAACTCCTTACAAGGATGAAGAAGACAATCTTAAATGTTTCAAACTTTAAAAGTTACTCTCTTCTAAAAGGTGTGAGAAAGATCAGGCAGGTAAACGACAATGACACTTCAGGCTGCCTGAACTGTACGTCACCACCTCTTCCTGTTCCCCTTCCAGAGCTTAACAACATCAAGTCATAATTGCTGCAGGCTGCTTGTATAGAAAACACGCTGAGTGGCACCACAGCTGAACTCTTCATCGCAACAACTGCCAGGCAGATGTGTGACTTGCAGCTGGCTGCTGATAGAAAGATGAAGATGAGGCATCTTGGAACAATGCAGGCTAAATGTCTGCAGTCTAGACAGCTGTGTTGTATTTTCATCTTTGCTGAGATTTGAGGGATTTCAGCAGCCAAGTTGAGACTCTAATAATAAGGCTATATCACAAATAAGTCTGACCATATAAATAGACCACAGTGTACTCTGTTCTTTATCTGAAGCTTTTGTTATGTTTCGCCCTCTCATTAATTAGCACCACAGACTCTCTCCCCCTCTCCTCTTTGACCCTCTGAAGCATCGGCTCTGAGTGAACGGCACACATTCCTACGCTGCGGTGGAGCCACCATCTTTGCTGACATCACTCATCCGCCTCTCATGTCAATAACATGAGTATGGCCTGCAGCTAATGGAGTCTTAATGGCAAACCACTCATCTAATTTACTATGGGAATCCGTGTTGAGACCTTGTGGCTGCTGTGAGAGGCTGGGGACGACATTCCCCTCGATGTGCTGCGGGATTTAAACGGTCATGGAGGGTAATTAGTCAAACTGATCACTGAGCTAGTGTTAAATAGGTTAAGTTTTATTATCATAAAGATGGATGGATCTCCACCGAACCTTAGTTTAAGCGTTGGATATGTGAAAGAGATTGTTTGAATAGTACTTCAAAGATGTTGCGTGCATGTGTGTGTCTCGCTACCTTGGTCGGGATCCAGGCCGAACAGGGAGTTTTTACGTCCGAAGCGGATGCTGAAAGTCCTGCCAGCAGAGGTGATGCTCTTGGGGTAGGAGACCTGCATGAAGTTGACGTGGCAGTTGGTGGGGACAAAGTCCATGCAGCCCAGAGGGTGAGGATGACCACCTGCCTGTCTGAAGGACGGCCACGCCTTATTCCTCAGCTCCTCTGCAAACTAGGTGAAAAAGGGAAAGAATTATAGAAGGAGAGCAGGACACAGACATTTCCCCCCTTTTCACACATGCACTGCACTTCTGATCCATCTGCATGAATGAAAACGTCCTAATGAGTTCAACGAGACACCACAACAGAAAAACAGTCTCCTCTTTAAGAGATAAAGAGCATGACTAAAGCTGTTTTTACACATTACACGCACTCCTGAACATTTCAGGCAGCTGCCCCTGAAATCTTGTTGCTTGTTCTTCACTTCCTGGAAGTTATCCCTGTCAGTCAGGGAGGGGGGGGGGGGGTCTATGGATCCAAACCATGATGTAAGAAGGATGCACCAAGATGACGGACAAGCCACAGACTCAGACGCTATGATGACAGCGCTTGCTCGTATATAAATCCTATGTGTAATTAGATGTATTAACAACGTAAATGAAAAAGCGGCAAAAATCTAAGTAGAAAACACAATGAAGCAGTTTCATTATGCGTGCAAAGGTCACACAGATCACATCCCTCTCCTGCTTGTTTGTGGAGAATTTTACTGAATATACCTGCTGCATTCACACATCCCCTCAGCCACTCGTGCAGACATTTCACTAGGGAGCTGGTAAGAAAAAAATCTGAGTAAAGTGGGGGAGAAATAAACAGCCTTTTGTGTTCACATGTGCAGCTCATCCCAAGAATCTGAGGACATTTACACACAGTTTTGAACATGTGTGAAAATGGCTTTTGTGTGGTTTAGCTCCTCTGAAAAATTTGAGCTATTAAGACATTTTTTGACTGTGGTATACGATCATCATACATCCAACAACCGCCACGGATCTGACAGGCTGATGTCTATGTGTGTCATGATGAGAGTGTAAAGGTGTGTCTCGGTACCTGTTGATAGCTGCTGATACGCTGTCGGATCCTCTTCAGCTTCGTGTCACAGATTTCTCTGAACTCAAACTGAGGCATGGTGACCACGCGGTCGCTCTGGGAGATGAGCTGGCTGCAGTTATCAACAAAGAGCCTGTCATCGCTAGAGAACGCCTCCAGGATCTGCAGAGACGGGAAACATTTGTAGAGATGTTATCAGCCTTACAATCAAGTTTTGAGGCTTGATTTAGTTTGTTACAATCAAATTTAAAATCTGCTTCTTAGTAGAAGCTGGGGAGTTTTTCCTCAGGCTTTAAACATTCAGCGCTCCAAGACAAACAACCAGAAACAGCAGCTGGGCCAAAAACTCTTCAGCGGCTTACAGATTCTGTCATAATAGTACAAATTGAAGAAATATCAGCGAGCAACAAACTGGTTGACCGCCAAGATGGGATTTTCTATGAAACATCAGACAGAGGACACGAACATTTAAGCTATTTTAGCAGCTGTTATACAAATTATCTGCAACATCAAGGTAATAAATAAGATAAAGTAAACCCCTGTGGTCTTTCCTTTGCTCAGTATTTGACTTTAAGTACCTTAGCGGTGAGGCTGAAGCAGCCTTTTGGCTCCACCATCTTCTCCAGGACGTGGCTCTTGATGCCAGCGGTGCTGACGTATTCATAGACGACGCCGTGCTCCAGATGGACGTTATCCACCGTCATGCTGACGAGCGGCAGATCTTCAGAGAGGGAGAGTCTGTCCAGCCGGTGGTCTGGGGGGGCACACATGGAACTTTTCAGAATATACATTTCTCAAGCAATCACAAGAAATGTAAGGACGTTTATTTGTTCATCCAGAAATATTAATATATGAAAGGAAACAAAGTGAGATACTGGTCCAAGACAGCAATCATAGAAAATACAACAATAACAAAAATATGAACTCTGAGAGAACTAAAAATGATGTGTAAAATAATCTATATATTAAAAACATACAGTCGTATCCTGGCAGAATTTGTGATTTTTTTGGCCATTTTTCAGAGAATATGAATGATAATACAAAATTGAAATATGAGAAAAAAAACTCAGTTAGGTGGGAACACAAGCATTTACATTTACTTTGATTTATTCCCTTTGAATAGACTACACACACTGGACCATCTGCAGATATTAGCCAATCACAGTTGGCATGTGCAGATTTCAAACAAAGCTGCAGAAGAAGAGAGCGAGGTTGACATTGTTAACACATCTTCTGCAGGATGTTTAAGAGGGCTGTGACATAAATCATTTAACTCTGTTATCTGCATTTTGATGTCTTTTACCAGTAAAACTTCAAACTAATATCAAAGAAATGTCTTTTAAATGATTGATTGTCCCATCAGTATGAGCTGTGAGAAGCTACTCCTTCATCAAAACAAATTAAAGTGAATCACACAAAAAAAACCACAGAGGTTGAAACATTGCATTTCACCTGTTCCATTCGTGCCGTTCTCCTCATCGTGGTCCGACCCGTTCTCTACAGGATAAGGCGAGAAAGGGCTCTCCTCCTTTTCACCTTCACCTCGTTCTTTTTGTAGCTCCTCCACGTCTTCAAACGCACGATACACCCACTGACACTGAGGGAAGAAGATGAAGGCTGATCAGTCATATTACTGTAATGTGCAAAAAAGGAAGAGAGAAGAAATATGATAAGAGATAAAGGTGAGATAAAAGGGAAGTGCTTGAAAAGGAAACTGTTAAATATAGCTTTAGTCATTTTAAAAACAAAGCTGCAGGAATAGGTACACTTTGAACACAGAATTTGTATTTCTACTTCCCCTAAAGACACCTGACAAAGAAATCTGGCCAGACTGCTTTGCCTCTTAACTCTGAAGTGCAGCGAACCACATCGATAACATCCTGGTATTATATCCTGCTGTTAAATGAACCAGCAAACATTTACTGGAGAAGGTCCAAAATAAGACTGCTCAGCTAAGCTTCTGTAGGGGAAATTTGCAAAAAGAAGAGGCCCGGCTATAAAAACAAAACATTGTGCTTGGTACAGTAGGTGCAGCCGTGCGGGGTACAGCCTGGAGCCAAAGAAGTCGGAACAACCAGACATGGGACTTACAGTTTCAAAACTGGTTATGTAGAAATACACAGCTTAAAATACACCGCTTATTTGTGAGTTTTAGAATTCACTTCAAACATTGTGTTGTTAACGTGTTGCTCAGGGCTAAGTCTTCTCTTCGTGCAGGATTTTATCTCGAGCTGAGAAATGTCAAACTCTCACTACATGTGGCCTGCTGCGACAAAGTGTCAGCCAGCAATTTATGTCAGAGATCACTGGGCCACCCACTGCTGCAGTCAAAGGCGCTGATAAAGCAAAGAAACCTGTTGCATGATACTTCTTCAGCTATTTGGATATTTAAAAGAACAAGCGTGCTGCAAAATCGATTAATCCTTGAACTTTATGATTCTTGTTTTCCCCCCTTTCAGATACGTATTTGCTAATTCTCCTTAATCTAGCTAATGCTGTTTGACTAGCGTGTCAAGCCAGGAATGTCTGGGTCATTGAGATTCTGTCACTCACCAAATGGGAATTTAGTGAGCTGTCTCATATTGTTAAATGATCTGATAAATTAACCTCGAAACAACCGATGCTAATCAGGCTAACTTGCATGGCTTAGAGATATAGTGGGAGTACTTTGGTAGCCATAGCAACACATACAAAGACTGTAATAACTCTGTGGACGCCATGTACAGAGTGGGACTAAACCTAGATCGATAAAGTGAACCTTATTAAAAATGTGGGCAAAGTTGTATTTCAGCAACATAAAGAGCGACAGTTTAAAGTGACTTTTTTTGTTGTTGTTGCAACTCATTAGCCCGCTTCTTATTTATTTATCATTTGGGTACTTTTTCTCAGCCGTATTTAAGGTGAAAGCCTTTTTTCCAAATAATTTAACTTTATGGAAGAAAATAAAACCTCTGGAAGAGCAGGCTGCGTCATCGTCAGAAGCAGTTTGAGTTTTTTTAATGTGAATTGCCGTCGTCATGAGTGATGACTGTAAAATGAAGGCTATTACTGAAGAAAAAGAAGAGAGGAACTAGAGATAACTTAAGATTGTTAAGGAAAAGAAACTCCTCCAGTCAGCACTACACTTCCTCTTATAAACGCTGCATTCCACTGAAATCTGCCCTGCACGTGTGTGTGTGTGTGTGTGTGTGTGTGTGTGTGTGTGTGTGTGTGTGTTTCCATGCATCCTCTCACCACTTGGGGAGGCTCCTGGTGTTTGTGCTGGGCGCTGAAATGCTCCAGGACCTCCTGGTAGTCACTGCGGTTGACGTTGTTGCCGTTGACCTTCAGGACGACCTGGCCTGGCTGGAGACCCGCCCCCGCCGCCTCCCAGCCTGCAGTGTGTCAACACAGGGTCAGAGGTCACAGGGTGGTAGGATTACAGGAGAACTTTCTACAACACGTTGGACTAATATGAAAACATGAAGTGCTGTACACGTGTCTCACATTTTGAGGGAGTAATCATCTCCAAAAACATAAAAGCACATGAGATCATTTTCAACGGAAATCTTTTTTTTTTTTTTTTTTTTTTAATGTTTTGGACTCAATTCCCGTATCTGCTCAACCTCGCCCCTTTTGTTCCTCCAGGAAAATAGAGAATTCCTCACTTCAGTGGCGTAACACGATGTCCCAAGCGACTAATGGCTTTACAGCCTGGAAGTCCAATCAACACCTCCATCATCTTCCTCTCCTGACCTAAAAATACCAGCACTGGCATCACTTCCACTCAAGGGTGCCAGCAATTACCTAACACTGGGGCTACTTGACCCATGCATGGATGACGAACAGGGGAGCTGATTTACGAACAGAAAATAACAACGAGAGACTCTAAAATCAGATGGAGAAAAAAAAAAATTCCACTGGTCAAGACAGCGGGAGAGAGAAAAAGAGAAGGGTTATGGAGAGGAAGAGGGAGGGGAGAGAAATGTGGAGAACTGAGACGGAGCAGAGAAGTGAAACCCTAAGATCACATTCTTCTGTTGCACCATCCCACAGCTCTTCCCTTCCTTGTTTTGTTTTTTTTCAGTGTCCTCTCCTGCTCCTGTCTGCTTTACACTTTGGGATTTATCCTTCAATGACATAACTCGCTCATTTTTCTATTTTGAGTCTCACTAGGCGGTGCAAACATCTGGTTTGGAGGTTGCGAGGACAGAGCAGAAGGAAAGAGAAGGTCAAAAAAAGTTTGGGTGTCTTTAATGCACACTGATCACAGAGCAGTGTGTGTGCATATGTGCATATGTGCATATGTGCGTGTGTGTGTGTGTGTGTGTGTGTGTGTGTGTGTGTGTGTGTGTTTTAAAAGCAGAGTTAGGTCTATTAAGGGTTTGAACCCTGACCGCGCTGTCTGGCTGACAGGTGGTCATAAAAACCTAATAGAGGCTCACTAAAAGCAGAAAGTAACAGGTGGTTAGAGGCTAGAGTTACCTCATCTTTGCCTTAAATTCACCCAGAATTATTTGTCTTTCTGACACTGTAAACGCTTTTGAGAGGACTTACTGGCACCAATTCCACAATAACAAGGTCAAACTATTACATATCAGTTCACACACTTCCTGTGTGTAACTGATTTCAAGAAATGTTCATTCAATTATGTCTCCCTGAGAGCTGTGTATCGTTAAACCGCTAAAAAGGTTATTTCCCCATTAGGTGTTCAAACCGATGGTTTCCTTTTACCTCACAGAACAAGACTGTGTGCTGAGTCCTTTGGTGTAACTGTCACTCACCTTTCCTGACAGCGTGGACATGAGGAGGGGCGGAGCCACACAGTCTGAAGGAGAGGCTGTCTGGGTTGTCAGGGATCTTCACAATCCTGGGTGAGAAAATATCAGTCAGACCAGAGTGCTTCACACATGGGATCGGGTGTGTATACAATATTGACTACATAAAAGAAGGAGGTGTGGCCCCTAAGATGTCAACAATTGGGTTTCAGACTCATTGCTAAACCTCGACCCTGATTGACAGATCACCATGGTAGCAACTTGTTAATCATGTCGGCTAACCCTTAAGAAACACCACGCTTTAGTGGTGAGTCTTTTTTCCTCTAAATTGGACAATATTTTTAAATCAGGGTGTATTCAATAAGTCCTAAAACTAGCCTTTGAGATCATAAACTAAAATCGACAAATGTTTACAGAAATATAAGTGTTGGAGTTATTTCCTCTTGTAGTTAAATACGATCAGACTTCTTTTGCATCGTGTGGAGAAGCTGCTTGCTGGCCAATAGGAAACATGCAGGCTTAAGGCGCTTCCACATTGGCTCGACTTTAAAAACCAGAGACTACGTCCACCTCCCATAAACAGTCTAAGGCATGTGCGTGTGCTTGTGTGTATTTCCTCACTCCTTGGCCTTTGTAGCGACCAGCAGCCGCAGGGAGCGCCGTATGCAGAAGGCTTGGCTGATCATGGTTTCCACCTCAGAGAAGGGCCTGAGGAACAGCAGGTCCTCGTTGATGGTGTAGATCTTCCTGCCCACCTGCAGGCCTGCCATCTGGAAGGACAGACGGACAGAGAGGAGACAGACTGTTGGTTTTTTTTTGTGTTTTTTTTTTTTTTTTTAAATAGCTTTTTGCAGCTTGTTTCAGCTCCCTCTAAAGCAGGGACCACAACTCAATTCATGAATTTTTCTCCCTGGTGCCACAGTGAGACCAAACTGTTTGTAGCATTTGGCCCGGATAAAGGTTTAAGTGTTTATTACCCACAATCCAGCATTCCCTGTGCCTCCAAGGAGTATGGCACCAAACAAACCAAAACACAGCAGAGAGAATCAGGAAAGGCTGCTCAGTGTTTTCACAGCTTGTTCAGTCAGGTTTTTTTCCATCATATGAAAAAAAGGCTTTTTAAATGGAGGGAGTGCAAATCGAGATCCACAGCTAGATATGATTGAGCAGCACAAAATTCACACCTGAGTTTCCTGCCTGCTGCATTTTGGAAATGCAAGTGTTTCCTGATCAAAGGGTTATTTACAATGTCATTGCTCACCACTGTCACCACATGTTTCTGCAAGCTACCTGTGCTGTGTGTTATCAGATCTGTCTGATCTCTTTTACTTCAGTAAATACAAAATCAAACACTGAGCATGTAAGAAGCTCTTCTTAAGCGTGGGACTTGTGCAGGTTTAGATCCATGTGTAAATATAATCAATTAGGTCTGGGTCAGGTTGCTTTATATTTTCTATTAATGTTGTGTTTTTGGTAATATGTGGAAAACCTATGAATTCAAGAGATGCATACTCAGTGCTGATCAGGAGAGAAACAAATGAGCACCACTGTGCATGGATAAAGCTGAGGCAACTGGACTTAAAAATCTTAAAGACTGAGAGGTGTCTTCAAGATTTTCACCCAGTCCAGTTGCCTTTGGATCCAGCTGTGCCTGGATGAGAAACCTACACAGATAAGATCTTGAAGATGTTTCACCTCTCCTCTGAAAGGCTTCTTAAGTTCTAAACAAACCGATGGACGGAGCTACAAATTTAAGCTCTCTGTGGATCATTAGGATGCTAACGATCAAGGATGACTCACTTCAGAGTCGTTAGCTGAGTCTCGTTGACCTAGTTTTGGCCTAGAGTCGTTAACACCTCCAGTCGTCTGTGGGTCGCTGTAGTCACATGTTCCAAGATGGGACTGGGGCAGAGAATTCAAAACAGCACTGTAGGTTGCTAAAAGACGGTGTCTCAGTCCACCACCTTGGTTAAGGGATGATTTTTCCAATTTAACAAAGATGGCTTCTTTAACACCCCTTTCAAACCAACCTTTATATCTCCTATGGGATATAAAAAGGTAGTCTAGATACAATTTAGAATTCAAATCAGATCAGGTTCTTCATGTATGACTACGAAGATGTCAACATGTAAGCGTCTTAAAATACAGTCTCAATTGTATATAACAATTGAATTACCAGGTAATGGTAACAATTAGATATCAGCTCCTGTGGTCCCCTCTAAACTAACAGACACACAGCCGCACAGCCTGCTGCACATCACTAAATGCAGTCATCTTGCACATCTTCAGTCACGTTGTGAGAATAATGCGGCCTCTGTGTGTTCGCTGTGTGAGACCAGTGTCCTGGGCACAGATCCGGTGGGGTTGCCTTGGCTGAGCGGAGGCCCGACTCTGGATAACAGCCCAGGATGGATGTAGGGAGAACTGGGAGGAGCTACCACCATCTGAATGTGGAAGGATGTATATGTGTGTGTGTGTGTGTGTGTGTCTGCATGTGACTTTCTCTATAATAGTATCATATAGTGAAAGAGCTCTGTATGTGTGTGTGTGTGTGTGTGTGTGTGTGTGTGTCTCTCAGCCCCTTTCAGAGCCCCATGGGAATCAGCTGAGCCTCATTCACTGTGCTGGCACACGGGCTGTGTCACAACTAGCAATCCTGTTATTGTGGGGCATGGGGGACGAGGGGTATGAATAACAGAGAGAGAGACAGGCAGAGAGAGAGAGGAGAAAAACAGCAAGTGGGAGCAGAGGGTTGAGAGGAGAAAAAGAAAGATTATCCAAAGACAGACTGAGGAGAAGATAAATGTGGGAAAAAGCTGCAATGAGTTAAATAAGAGAAAGCAATAAGAACCAGAGGAAACAATAAGGACACTGAGATGAAATACACATGTTTTTCAAGACGAGATTTAAAAGCATCTAGAAACTAAACAAACTTTGTTCATCAGGTTAATCTTCCCAGCCAAAAGCCCGACAGCCTACAGTCACCAGTCAGCTCTGGGAACGACCAGCAAGACACGATCAGCTGATTTAAGAAGGCGAAATAGATCTTTGAAATGATTCAGGGGCCGTGGTCGTGGTAAGCCTGGAATGTCAACAATTGAACCATTAAATCTATGGGAAAGCAAATCGTAAGCCAATGCCAGGCGTCCCAAATCAGATTTATATGATCTTGTTGTCTCAAATCGATTTGATAATCCTAGCAGCAGCAGAAGCATTTTGGGGAGATTAAAAGTGATTGCAGGGTAGCTTGAAAAGAAACTCTGCAGAAGGCTGGAAAGAAATCTAAACCAGACAGAAGACAATGGAAATCCTTTTTGGGAAATTTAACTAAAATTTTGTTTTGAAAGAATCCTGACAGAACAATCCTCTTTTATTGCTCTTTCATTATTTCTTAATTTTAAACAAGGATCAAATATCGCGGGCTATCCGACCGAAAAAACGATGTGCAGGGGGACACATGATAAGATCCGTTTCATTGTCAAAATGTGGCAAAGGCCCTTTAACAGGCTGGTCTCGAACAGGAGAGTAATACAACAACATTCTTCAGCATAAAGAAATTCAAACGTCATTCTTGTTTTTTTTGGTCTAAACTTAAATGGCTTCTTAATTAGCTGTGCATGGGTAAAAAAGGTGTGTGTGATGTGTGTGTTAATGTGTGTGTCTCTGCATGTTTCTGTGGCATGATGTGAGCAAGCATGTGTAATGGCTCTGCAGCCAATCAGAGTGCAGCTCTACCAAAGGGGAAAAAAAAGCAGACTGACAGCAGCCGTCTAAACAGTAGACAGCCATTACCTACTGGAACTAACGCCCCGAGGCAGGAAGGAGATGCAATGTGTGTGTGTGCGTGAGTGTGCGTGAGTGTGCGTGAGTGTGCGTGAGTGTGCGTGTGTGTGTGCGTGTGTGTGTGTGTGTGTGTGTGTGTGTGTGTGTGTGTGTGTGT
Organism: Labrus bergylta; assembly: GCF_963930695.1. NCBI lineage: Eukaryota > Metazoa > Chordata > Actinopteri > Labriformes > Labridae > Labrus > Labrus bergylta. Next base: position 23,762,440 of record NC_089206.1, read on the forward strand.
GTGTGTGTGTGTGTGTGTGTTGACCATTACCTCAGCATGTGAGCCCCTGGTGACAGACTTCACCACGATGGCCTTGTTTTTCTCCTCGATCTCGAAGCCGTAGTCTTCTTCCTCGGGGTGAATCTAACAGAGAAAATCATCTAATTATTGCCACATTTATATTTTAACCGTGTTCCCCTGGTTAACATCAGGAGTGAGAAAGTAGCAACATATGAATTATATGTTTTATTTATCTTAACAAGCTTTGTTGCTATTGTGCACATAAATATTTTGTATATATAATATATTTTTCCCTCAAAAGGTCATTTAGGACTCATTCAAGTGTCCTGTTAAAGTCATTTATAGCACCCTCTCTGGGCGGTCATATACACAAATTGTCCACACGTCATCACAGTTTCAATCAGGCAGCAGTTTATGATTTTCATCGTGTGTCAGGTGTCTCCTAATGATGTGTTTTTTGCCTCTCATTTTCTATTCCCCAGTGAGGGCGGTGCTTCATTAGAAGCTGTCATCACCAAACACTTAAGCCTGCTTCCATTAGGTAAGCTTCTGGGGCTTCTTCTTCCTCCTGCACCACTCTGATAAGATGCAGATCTCCGCTGTTAGTTTAGAGGAGATGGCTGTGGTAAATAAAGAGTTCCTGCACTTTACTTCAGTAATAGCCACGAGGAATGATTAGTTCTGCTAATCAAGAAGAAAAAGCACTAAATGTGAGTTTTAACATGCGGCTCAGCATTATACTGCTGGTCCACTTCAACAGCAATCATTTCTACCTCTTACTACAACCTACTTTCCTTCCTTCAGTCTGTGCACTAAAATTAGACGTTGCCATCTCTCTGTTCAGATGCGTATGAGTGTGTAGTGTTTCTGACAATAAACTGCCACCACTCATTGTTTAATATCTCCCAGGCGGTACAGTCGATTAGATTTCCATGAGACAACGCTCATTAAGATTCACACTGATCAGAGCTAATTCAAAAGGTGTTTACAGCCATCAGAGTATCTTTAGCTCCCATGAGAGGAACAGATTTTTTTCCCCCTGCCAGTATCAAGATTGTGATTATATTTAGTTGGAAAAAGGAACGCACATCAGTCGAATCAAAGTGGAGGGAAGGAAATAGGCTATACCAGTATGTATAGCCATGTTATATAACAACTATTTATCACACACACACACACACACACACACGCGCGCAGTACTCTGAATGCATCTACTTGAATGGAAGAGCGATACATCCCCAGATTAATGCAGATAAATCTGATCTTTTTTCGGCCTTTTCATTCATCCACATTCATCCATTTATAGTCACTGTGAAAAGTGATTTCTTTCTTCGGGTAAGACCCTTGAGAAGAAGAGATGCTAGTATCACCATGAAGTTAATTAAAAGATCTTTGTGGCATATTGAGAGCACTTGCCTCAGGGAAAGCCTTCAATGTTTTCCTAATTATCCTTTTTTTTTCTCTCCTGAAATTACGATTGTGAGTCTGGCACTGTGACAAAAAGCATCTGTGTGACCATGTTAACGCGTGAGAGAATGTATAAATGCATGCGTTTATGTGTTTTGTTTGCGAGCCAGCCTCACCACCAAAGACTTGGCCAAGATGTTTTCAATGAGTTTGAAGTCGTTGCGCTGGAGCTGCTTGCTCTTGGTGCTGGTTCCCTCGATTTCCTCGTCCGCATAGAAACGGAAGAACTGGGACTCGTCTTTGAACTCGCTCTTCTCCAAGACTGAGGAAGGAAAAAAACACAAGCAGAGCTTTTAAGTCAGAAAGCCGCAGCAAGAAAGTTATTTTGGCACAAATAGCACTGGACCACATCGCACGCTTTTTGTTCAAAGTTGTGCATGAAAAAAGTTAAGTTAAGTGGTGCTAATGTGAGGGCATAAACAGGCGCTCAACATTGACTTTGACCATTTTAACAATAGCCTTAAGTTGTGTTTGTGCTCATTGTTGTGGCAAACAGACTGAAATATTCTACCTTTTAATATGAAAAATGGTGACATGTTTGCAGGTCGTCTGTACCTTCAAAGACATGTGGACATACATTACTGTTTTTAGAGCAGAATCCAAAGAAAAAGAAAATGTGTGGACCTCTTCACACAAACAAGCCAATGGTTAATTAGCTCATTAGCTAATGATGCTAACAAGAACATCTGGAGCCAAATGACATCTGCGTCGTGGCCAGATGTGATTTGTCCAGGGCCCGGAAGGATTCTCCAGAGGACACAAGAAACCGTCTGCCGTGTGTGTGTTTGTGTGGATTTAGATACCACACTGTTGGGCTGAGCCTCACTCAAACACATGAGGCTCCTCAGACAGGTGAGGATGCTTCTCTAGTTGGAGCAGTTTAAAACAAAACAAAAAAGCTTTTTTTGAATTAAAGATTTGACCATTTGGCTCTTTTTGCTTTATTTTTATGCAACACTGAATGATTGCCTCGGATTTTCTGCATCTTCTCTTTAAGGTAGAATATGAAATAATTAATAGCCAATCATAGTTTGTTGATTTTGGGGTGGCCAATCAGATTTTAAGGGGGGCCCATGTCCATCTGGACACGCCCATGGCAACAGATGAAAATACCCAAGTGTGCCTGAATCGTCATGATATCCACTGTAACCTTAATAAGTCGACAACTTGCACTGACAACTTAGTTTGTGCCAAAGTGTTGATGTGATGAAAGGATTCAGACTAAAGTCATGATGGCTTCATATTCTACTGTGCTGGAAAATATCAAAAACGTATTGATCTGTTTGTGTCCCTTATGAATTTTTTTTTCTTACACTGGTTCCAAAACATAAACACGTTCACAGACATCAAAGTGAGAATCCTAATCCTGCAGATGTTTGAATCTGTTGTTCCACTGTAAAGCGGGGACTGTAAAGGCAACACTGAAAGAAACCCAACTGTTCAGAGATCTGAAGAGAATCTGGCACCCTCAGGTGAAGCTCTCTCTCTCTCTCTCTCTCTCTCTCTCTCTCTCTCTCTCTCTCTCTCTCTCTCTCTCTCTCTCTCTCTCTCTCTCTCTCTCTCTCTCTCTCTCTCTCTCTCTCTCTCTCTCTCTCTCTCTCTCTCTCTCTCTCTCTCTCTCTCTCTCTCTCTCATCTCTCTCTCTCTCTCTCTCTCTCTCTCTCTCTCTCTCTCTCTCCACGCTGGCCTTACGCCAACCTAAACAGATCCTGACCGTGAGGCACTTCCCCTGAGTCACGGAGGGTGTGGCCACATAATGGAGGGAGTGCTGCTCCGGAAACTGTCACACCACCATAAACCACAAGTAGTTACAATTTATACAATTTATCTATGTATGCATGACATACAATATGAGGCCCTGGCGCAGTTAAAGAGGAATAACTATTTCACACTAACCAGGTCTTTAAAGTATTTGATGACACTTAATACTAAATAAACATATGTCTAAAAAACTGATCCCCTCAAGGCAGGTTTTGTCTCAGAGAGCAAGTTTTGTATTGATTTACACGGCTGTTAATTCCAATGACAAGTAAATTGTGGTGACAGGGTTAATTTGATCCTGATAACTTATAGTGCTTGACATTCGATATATATGATTAAATGGATGAAGACAGTTTGGATTTGGAGTCAATTAAAGTCTGACTCCTAAAGAGGAGCACTGGAGGAAATGTAGATCTGGTGTTGTACTTTATATGTTGCGTAGCAGATTGTGCATGACGCACAGAGAGACAGAGAGTCAAAGCAGACAAGGACACAAAAATAACAAGTTTAAGAGGACCAGGTGAAGTGAAGCAGATGTGCTGAGTAAGGAGTAAAAAAACAGATGAGAGAGAGAGAGAGAGAGACTTGAGGAGAGGTGAGGAGTGCAGACAGGCTGTGAGGACGAGGTCAGGACCCTGAAGAAGGGCGACGAGAGGGAGAGGTAAAAGAGGACAGGTGAGACTCCCTCCAACAGATGGTAGAGGAGGGAGGAATGTGTTTGTCTGAGGGCCAGTGGGGACGGTGAGAAGTGAAAGGAAAGACACAGGCGGACTGACAGAGAGAGAGAGAGTGTGTGTGTGTAAATCAATGCCAAAAGCCAACACTTCACACAGCATTTACACCATGTTTGTACGCTTGTAATCAATTTTGACATTTAAACATAGATAATGTACACATTGTGATTCATGACTGGTGCTTGTAGTGCACTGATTGCTACAAGTTGTCAACAAACAGCCTGTGATATAAAGCCTGTGTGCTAATGTAAATAGGACGAATGTAGTTTGCTGCTGGGATGACCCTGCAGAGGTTTTTTTAAAGGAGTTTTAGGATATTAGAGGAGGATCAAACTTTGGTGGGGTGATAAAACGATCTTGAAACTGGATCTTGAAAATAATTATTTCAATAACGATGATACATTTTGGCAATTTTATCTAACAGCCTTTCATGCAGTAATTATATCTGCAACAGCCAGTCAGTCTGCAGTTTATAAGACTGCTTGTAAACCTACGTCTTCTACATGAAATAATTGTTTGCTGAGTCATGAAATAAACAGTGGAGGTGAAATTAAGCTTTAGCACAAGTTCAGTCAGAAATAACTTCGCAGTCTAAGTTGTTGATTATTTCCCATTAATCGTTTTCTTGCATGCGCCCTCACACTCCCTGATGTCATCTCCTGAGGCCATCATTTGAAAATCAGCTGCGTCATCAGCTGGTCTCGTTCATCCTATGGCAGCCGTTACCAAACTTTAGAAAACCTTGGCCAAATTGAAATTTGACGACATATTTAAGTCTGTTATTATCTAAAAAACACACAAAAAAATCTATTTGAAAGCAGACCTACATCAACAGAGTACCAATAAATAATCAATTAATTGAAATTCACAATTTTCAAAGAAACAAACTTGTGTGAATATTAAAATGCCTCTGACTGCACTGTATGGTGTGTTTAACTTCAGTACTCAAACACCAACTATTGTTTTTTTAGTGGTTTTAACATTACCCATAATACACTTGGCCGATGGAGGTTCAATTTTAGGCCTTAACCAGTAGTCATGGTTCGGTGCACTGACCCAGACACCAGTGTAGCTAAGCCAAACAGCTCTGGTTAGGGTACACTGCTAATGCTGTTTACATTCAACATATCTGGGCTAGAACCGAAGCCGCTCCACTACAATGTGGTCAGTGAGGCTAAAGAGGCTTGGCTGGACCAGGTGTGCAAATTTAGGATACTTTTTTTAAAACCTATGACAGCATTACAGACCAGAGGATTCAATTATTTTGTGGTTAGAGGCCAAATTTAGGATGAGGTAATCCAGCAGCTCAGAAAAAGAAGAGAGAAATAAAGTCATAAAAGAACAGCGTTGATTCAATTTAAAGAGAAGGTGTTCCTGAAAAATAAACTTTAAATAATAAGAGACTGTCCAAGGATGACGCCCCATGATGCATGTGTTGCATATGTTTCAGATTGCTTCCTCACACATCCTTCATGCTTGTGTGTGTGTGTGTGTGTGTGTGTGTGTGTGTGTGACAAAGAATTGAACTGACCGTGGTGCATGAAGCCATTGTTGCAGAGCCCCACGCCCAGCGTCACAGCGTCCTCTCGGGTCGAGCAGTCTCCCTGGGAAACCAAATCAGTGACGCACAACAGTCGGTCAGTTACATTGCCTGTTTACACCTTCCTCACAGAGAGCAGACTGCAGCACAGCTGGCCTGAGTTATCTGAGTGACGATGATGATTTGTGAGCCTGCACACGTTAATAATATGTGCATGATAAACACAATGAGAGATGAGGAGACTGATGTCCTTGTCTGCGCTCCTCAAAGTCATTGTACTGTGACAAATGTCTGAAACGTGTTTTTGCTAATTAATTAAAAAAAACATCGAAAAAGTTGTCTTCCCTGATAGGCTTAAGCAGTTATGACAGGTATTATCATTACACACGACCTTGGTACCTTGTGCAGTATTACGTATTTCTGGATTAAGAGAAAGGATGACAGACGTGGATTTTACCTGCAGAAGTAGCCAGTCTACCAGTTTGCTGGCAGGCACCACAGATTTAAAGGTTTTCAGATGATGGTCTCTGTCCCTAAGGAAGAACAAAAAGAGGTTTCAGAAAAGTCATTTTCATACATTCAGATAGTAGGTTGCATGAAAAACATAGATAACAGTTAGTGATGATCTCCCATGTTACAAGTCTTTGAATGTAATTTTTTGTGTGATTTTTCAGGTTTATTTTCAGTGTTTACAGTCAACTGATGCATGGTCTCCTGTAATGTGTTAAACAGGCAGAGACAGCCACTGTCCATTACTTCTGCTGGTGTTTACATGTACCAGGATGCATTGTGCTCAAACAGTAGCAGCTTAAAATAACTGCACACTGTCCATAGAATTGTCTTGCATTCATATTTTGGGATATTATTTTTGCCTGTTTTGTAGCGTAGCCATAGCTAGTTTGCAATAAAAGCGTATGTGAAGACTTAAAATGCCAGCTGAGGGGCGCCAGTAGCTTAGTGGTTAGTGCAGGCGCCCCATGTACAGAGGGGTATAGTCCTCAAAGCGGGCGGCCTAGGTTCGAATCAGATCTATGATTCCTTTCCCACCTAATTCTCCACTCTCTCTCTCTCTCTCTCTCTTTCTGACTCTTTCCACCAACAAAAAGTGCAGGCATTTCATACATAAAACGTAATAATATACGTAGGTAATGCAGCAACTTAACGTCTCGACATAAACCATGTGAATGTAAAAAGCTGTTTCTTATTATGCTAAAACTTATCTAAAAATGTCAAGGTTGAAAATCAGACAAACTTCCTGTAAAGCATCTCTTAAATGACCGATTCAACTCAACAACAACCATCAATAGTGTCTGTTGTGTTTGAATAAAGCAAAAACGGGGCGCAGATGGTCTAGAAGTTCGGTCGTGCCCGATGTACGGAGGCTATAGTCCTCCTAGTGGGCAGCTCGGGTTCAAGTCCGACCTGTGGCTCCTTGCCTTTATTACCAAATAAATGATATCTTGAAACTTAAAAAAGCGAAAACTGAATATCTTAAATTAGAGAAAAAGATTATTATCAGAAAGTTTTCTCCAGGACAAAGTCTGTTGTTATCTGCAGGTAATACAACAACAACTACATGTGTTACAGGCAGATTGTTATTCTACAGTTTTAGAAATCATGACAGGAAAACAAAACAAATGACAAAAAGTCATTTCCCTTCTCAATAATAACTCTCTAAACGTTTGTAAAAATCACACAAAGAAGGCCTGGTAGCACAACCTGCACACCCTGTTAACACCGAGTAAGGACGTGTGGTTGGTTGTGCAACTCAGTGGGTGTATCACAGCTCATTAAACAAACAGTGTTCTTTTTGCTTCAATTTGTCAATGCTATGAGTAAGACACGGGCTTTATTTGAACCACCCATTTTGTAAACTGAGATTTTCAGAATGACAGCCAAATATATAATCTGTTGCTGACTGAAAGTGCTCTGATGAATAAATATGAAAAAAATCTCCTGAGCTACTTCCAGACATGACGTGCTGATCACAGAGTCTCTACTTTATTCAATAGAGTATGACGTCTGCAGCAGTCTCATTATTGATTTTATTGGGCTTATATCTAATTCATCATATGTTATTATTCTTGCATTTTAATGTTACGAAACAAGGGGCTACTTTGTCACTCAAGTTCAATAAAACAGAGGCAGGGGCGATCATATTTATGATTCATAAAATACAACGCATGCATCACTCATAAAGTGTAATGAATGGCTGCCACATACAATGCCAATTTAGTGATGGATTAAAAAAGGCCAGGGCTGTATTACATAATATCTGGCAGGCAGCAGAGGGTTTTGCTTTGTATGTTAATAGGATTTGTGCCCGGACCAAAAGCTCTTTGTTTGCTCCGATGGCAACCCCGGCACTTCAATCAGCGAGTGACTGATGGAGGGAGAGATAGAGGGATGAAGGGGGAAGAGCATGAAAGGAGGGGCTGCAGTGGCCTGAGTGTGCGTGTGTGTGTGTGTGTGTGTGTGTGTGTGTGTGTGTGTGTGTGTGTGTGTGTGTGTGTGTGTGTGTGTGTGTGTGTGTGTGTGTGTGGGGAGTCCGAAGGCGATGACGATGTGTGTTTCTGTCGCTTCTGCACGAATTCCTGCTTTCATTCTGACTCTTGGAAGTTCTGATGTAAAAACATTTCTATAAAGTGAGATCACTCCATGGCCCTAATGTCACTATCAGTCTTATTATTTAGATTTTAAGGTAGAATTAAGCCCTTAAATGACACGTCGGTTCAAGGTTAAAGGGTCAAGAAAGAGAATTTAAATATCTTAGTTTTAAAGGAACAGTTAAGGACTAATGTTCACAGGGTTGTGCTTTTTCCTTTGATGACACATTCAGGGTGGGAAGCTTAACCTTTGTTATAAAGCTGTACTGCTGTTTTCAATGTTTGCTAACCTTGTAATTAAACCAGGCATAATGTGACAAAACCTCGTCTATACAGCAAAACTTTAGCTTTCCCTTTGTGAGGACACTGAAAAGACAGTTAGTATAGAACATTTGGAGAAACTTATGTGTTACCAAATATGTTGTTTTGAGTTTAAATATGGCCCCATCATGCATCCAGAGTTTCACTATCTCTTGTAGGTTTCCAGTTCCTGATCCATCATGAAGCAGTGCATTGATAACAAATTGTCAGATTCTCAGAGATGGTTTCTGTGTGTGTGTGTGTGTGTGTGTGTGTGTGTGTGTGTGTGTGTGTGTGTGTGTACTGGACAAAGTAGTTTCATATTGCAGAGTACGTGTTGTGCATCTGTAAGCAGTAAAGTTGGACAGAGTGTCTCCGTTGATGTCTGAAAGCAGGGAGTGCATTAACTAAGGAATAAAAAGAAAAGGAGATTGATGAGGTTGAAAATGCTGCTGTCATCATCTGAACTTCTTCTTCTTCACTCGTGTATCAAGTATCCACTAAGATAAATTCACTTAAACCACAACACTGCTGAGATGAAGGAACAAATGCTCATGATATGTAGATCTCCTTAATCCTTTAAAAGCTACCTTTTTATAAACCTCGCTTAATGAAAACCTGGCAGACTGAACTGAGAAGACGTAAACCTGCAGCACCTCCAGAACTGGTATGAGAGGAAAGTGTGACTGTTAGTTCAGTGATTACAGAAAGGGTGACGCGGGCCAATGTGAAGCCCTAATGAATATGCATGTGTGCACCTGGAGAGCAGAAACATTAGCATACTGTAAAAGGGGGGGGGGGGGGGGGCAGGTACTTACTTGATGACAGGCGTGTGGAGGCTGTGGAGACGGCAGTACAGCCTGACGCCCTGAAAGAGAAGAAAAGCAGAGCGGCTTGAGTCATAGGAGGAACACACCTTGAGTAAACAAGAACAAGCATGGCTTCAGGACAAGATGTTTGACTGCTGACTGTGAAAGGAGCTTCCCCCCCCCCCTCCTCCCCCGGGGCAACATTTTAGGAGAATCATTCCAAAGCCATTATCTCTAAACGAGGCCTTGGAAAGAGATGGAGATGTAAACCAACACAAACAACCTTCATGTCCTTTTTTTCTTTAAATTTACTCTCTGATTGAGCTTGCTATTTAAAGGCTTCAGAGGATTATGGAGTAAATGTAGACACAAGTCGTTCAGGCTTATATGAATGTATTTTAAAAACTAAATTTTTTAACAGATTAAAAACAAAAATATCTAAAGGTTCCAGGGGTGCGTACAGAGGGGTGGCATCGGCCCCCTTTGAAGTCTGATTGGCCACCCCAGAATCCAAATCTATGATTGGCTATTTACCTAAACAGAGGCGCCACTTATTAAAATTAAAATGATGATTATTCAAACATTCAAATAGATTGTTCTTATTATTATTCTTTATGTTAGTATGTTCAGTGTAAATAAACCCTTTGCATACTTTGCTTTTTACATAAAAATTCCTAACAAAAACTTAACTAGCAATTAACTAACTTGCTAATAAATATTTTTTTGCAAGTTAGAAAGCTCACAAGAGTTAGCATGCAGTTTTCTGACTTTAAATTGTGACATAAACATTTTTGTTTTTGAGCCGCTAAGGAATCCAGCTTAGAAGAGTCATATGTGGCCAAATTGTGTTACCTATAAGTACATCTCAATGTGGGGATAAGAAAGGGTAAAATGTTTAAAAACCACAGGCGTGTGTTTGCCCACAAACTTCATGAATTAGTCGGTGCCCCAGGTGGGCGACTCTAGTCAAAAAAAAGTCTGGACACGCCCCTGAATGGTACTTTGAAAAATTATGATACAAAGTTTTTAAAGTCAAGAAAATGAGGTGAGGTTTGTCAAGTGAAGAAGAAATGACGGCGTAGAAATGATACACGACTTGCGCAAAACATATTTTACACATGATTCACCTTAAATCTGAAGTTAACGAGCTCAGACTTGTGACGCTGGTGTCTGTAAAGACGTTGTTTCTCTTTTTCATATGAAACACAAAATAAATATTTAGAAGAAGCTTGGTTACAGCTACCTTAGACATGATGTCCTCCATCTCACTGCGGGCCTTGTAGGTGCCGTCGTCGTAGCGGAATCGGTACAACACCTGCTCGTTCTTGAACTGGTGTTTGTCTGACACTGAAACACAAACAGAAAAACACCAAAGTGTCACCTGAGCGTCACTCCTGTTGTGATCAATCTTCAGGTATGATCTTTAGTGTTTACATTAGTAATATAAGCCTCGATGTTCATTACTCCTGCCTCGTGTAAATGCTTTGAAAGGCTATCACTTCCACTTGAGAGGGCTCTCAGATACACTCACTTTAAATCTTCAAGGTTACCTGTACCGTATGTTTGAGTCCTGGCTCAAGACTTAAAGTTAATCTTCTTTTTTCTGCGAGAGTGAATTTACTCTGGAACTGTTCGCCAGAGGAACTGACTCATGCACGGTCAGTTTCATCTTTTAAATCCCTTCTAAAAGCAGACTTTTATGTGATTTACTCCCCACACACTCCAGTTCAGGAGTTTGGACTCATTGAAGGGTTATTGTATAACCTCCCTCTTCCTTTTATTACTCTTAACTCTGATATTTATAGGTGTCATCTGTTCTCTATTTGTTTCTCTGTTTGTTGATTTTGTTTTTTTACAATTCTACGATTCATCTAGCAGACACTTTTATCAGGAGCGAGGAACATCAGACAGTAAGTTAAACACAGGCGAAGATCTCGAGAGGAGGAAGCAACGTCAGGAAGTAAAAACAAGCAGCTTTAAGTCTGATAGGACACAAAGGTTGCAGACAGGAAGTGACCAAAGGCAGAGCAATTTTTTATAATTAAAGGTAAAAGTAATATATTGTCATCAACAACTACATCAACAGCTTTAGGTATCAAAACTATCCTAATTATCATAATCATCATCATCTTCAATATCAGAGAGTGTGTAGATGTTCAGTAAAATGATGGGTCTTTCATGAACACCTACGTTTAGTTTCTGACTCAGATATTACCAATCCTTTCATTATTTGGATTTGTTTTTTACTTTCTTGATGCATTTGAATTTGAGGGAATAAAAGGTTAAACATTTTTTTAAAGTTCTATACAAATGAAGTTATTATTTTGATTGTTAAAACCTTAACAGCTGAAGAAAAGATCCAGACTGTAGCTGAATTTAGTCAACATCTATCTCATTCTGTCACACCAAGGATCCATCAGAGGAGTACTTACTGTACATAAGGATGAAATGTGGTTCAGCAGATATGATCTCTGAACATAAACATGCACCAATACAGAAGCCTTCAGAGGACATGCATTCATACATTCCATTTGTCTCAGTTTTCCTGTGATAAATAATCGGAGCTTTTTATCTCGTTATCTTGGGAAGTATTCCATAACTACCGTCGTTTTCTCAACATCTTGAGTACTTAACTTGTTTTCATGGAAAAAACCAGGGTTGTTATTTCGAGATAAAGACATACATAAGTTGAGATCTTCAGTAAACAACTGGACATTTCGCGTCATCACAGGAAAACAGAGTAAAATTAAATGTGAGAACACATGTCCCTTTAGGGCTTCCATACAGAAACAGAAACATCTTAATGTTTGTTGTCAGAAGTAAAACTCCATGCATGCACATTTCATCATGCTTGGACAAAATCACTTTTGTTTTAAGTGTCAATGAACTGTTATATGCATTTCATCTGCGGTTGTTATTGTGTAAGAACAGAGAAGAGACTAACAGCTCAATGTTAAAGTTATTGGGGGAAACCCTGCGGTCGTGTGTTACAGTCTGTGTTGAGTGAGTCATGACATTCAAACTCTCAACACAACGGACAGCTGCCAATTCTCATTAAATCTCTCAGCTCACATTAATAAACAAAACATGTTCTTATTGATAATGAATCCAACAAAAACACAGAAAAGGACTAATACATACAGAAACAGATGTCTGTTGGAGAAGCTTGCAGTGAAATGTGCCAAACAGAGGCAGTTTGGTTTCACCACAACACGTTGGCATGGGCTCAAACAAGCTGCTGGTTTCTCTCAGTCTAGACTTAAAATGCTCTCGTAAATTCAAAACGGCACCACACAATCAGCCATTGTAAACTGTCAAATGTGGAATTCAAAATATTTTGAACGATAATTGAATTATTGTGATGGGGTGAGGTGATTGCTTTGGGAAAATTGCAAACATTCAAGTAGGAACTGGTGTCTTGTAGAGGCTCAAACATGCACAGCTGACTGAATAAAGTTTGTATTGTGTGCTATAAAACTCATGTGGTCGACTGTCTTGCTTTTTATGTTGCTTTTTTTTGGAGAGTACAGTGAGCAGGGAAAGATGGACAGCTTTAAGTGACCTGTCTGTCACATTTGATTCATGTGTCTGATTTCTTGTTTTTACCTGGTGTCACCTGCATTTTGCCTGCAGACCTCAAGCCTCTCCATTTCACCCACAATGCCTCATTGGTGTCCCACAGAGCCCAGCATGTCACCATTGTAACGGTTTGTGGTTGTACCCGACACTGACGGAGGATTTCAGGGGATTTTCCACACGTTTTAAAGGTATGTGAATGGTGCATTTCTGCAAATTCTCCCTGACAGGTTGGTGTCTATAAATCATGACAGTGGTTAGCGTTTACTTTGTACCCGAGCCCCTTCAGCGACACTTTTGATAACTGTGTTCATGCATTATTTATATGCGTTTGTGTTTGTGTGTGTGTGTGTGTGTGTGTGTGTGTGTGTGTGTGTGTGTGTGTGTGTGTGTGTGTGTGTGTGTGTGTGTGTGTGTGTGTGTGTGTGTGTGTGTGTGTGTGTGATTTCTTAATGCATTATTCAGGTTAGTGGACGAGTGTGAATGTCACACTCAGGAGAAAATCAGGAGAAAGGAAATGATGCAAGACACATTTCCAGCATCATCATCCCAAACAGATCATGGTGGTTTCTACCCTAAATTGTCTCCCCGATTGGAAGTGAGGGATAATTCATAACAACAATGAGTCAAATAATGACAGAAGGATAATGTGAATCAGATGGAAAAGAGAAAAACAAGGCAAAGACCAGAGGATGTGCTGACTAAACAAAGTTAAAAACAGACAAACAACATGACAATGGGAGCTGCAGAGAGCCTCAGCCAACGTATAAGGGATTAGAAAATGATGGAGGTTTCACAAAGAGAGAGAGAGAGTGTGGGAATTAGAGTCAGGGGGGTGGGGGGGAACTAAAGGATTCTGTTGTGTCTCACCGTGGTGAATGATGCCATTTTCCAGCAAGGCTTGTCCCAGGTTGACTCCTTCGTCAGGTTTGCTGATCTCTCCGCTCTCTATCAGCCATGACACAAATTCACTGGAAACAAAAAAGACAAAGAAGAAAAAGATGAGGACCGCTTTCTTAGGGTCTTATCGCTGAAAATGTCACCATCTTTGCCACGGAGTAAGGTTGCAATGAAATAAGTAATGGTCATGGTAAAAATAACTGTTATCAGTAAATGTCATGTTTTTACAGTTTCCTGAAGCCACTCACTGAGGGCTTTGAAATGTATGTGGCAAAAAAACTAAATGGATATTTAAGATTTTGGTGTGCTGTGCTGAAATACTTTCAATTCTTTTTTGAGGGCTGAGGGCGAGCGTGTTTTTTGATTTACTTTGTGGAATCAAGGTGGCCAATAAAGTTTCATGCCACACCACTGGACACACCCCTGCTAAAGAGAGCTAGATATCATTGACAATATGAGTCTGCAATTTTTCAGCCAGAATTATTATGACTTCAAAAGAAGAGTATGTTGGGGTGCTGATTTAGCTCAGTTTAGCTAACAGGTCGCAGGTTCAGTGGCGATTAGAGTCTGTTGGGGCCCTAGGCAAAAATTAAATGGGGACCCCTCCAACAAGCATTTATCACTAGTTTCCCAATGCTTACTTGTCTTCCTCTTTACAGATAATTCCTCTTCATTTTCTCTTGGTGACTTTCATTGACAAATGTTGGTTTTCAAATTTAAAATTCATGCCACGCTTAGCAGGGCAAGGAGAGCGAGTACTGTCAGATGGGACCCCCTTAGGGAGGTATCCCACTGTCATTGCAAAATTTGCACATTTTGAGCCACTGCTGAGGTTTAGACTGTGTCGGGCCTTGGGGCCCCCCTAATGGCATGGGGCCCCAGGCAGTTGCCTGCCTTGCCTGTTGACAAACAGCACCTCTGTGCAGGATCATGACTCTGTTTGGTGCATGTACTCCCCCACTCTCTCTATAGCCGTCCAGTCAAAGCAGAGTTTGACCCTTTCAGTTCCATGTGACAAAACAAGTGAAATACAACCACTCTGAAGCTGATCTGGCCTTCATGTTCACCACTGAGACCCGTGTGTAATACAACATGTTAACACCCTGCAAGCCTCTCTGAGTAACGCAGTCGGTCAGTATGACATTTAAAAATGTTCACAGTAGTTTGATTAATCACGGGCACAGAGGAGAAGTTTTGTAGAAAATTCAGCTTCCATCTCATCCTTTTGTCTGTGCGCTGAACAAATGTTTGAAGAAGCAAATTGCATTCTCCTCCTCTACCTGATTATCTGGGGAAGTGATTCCACTCAGCAGTCAGAAATACAAACAGTGACTGGGAGAGAGACGGTGTCTGTGAGTGTGTTGGTGTGTGTGTATTCATAAATTCTGAGAGTGAATATTTTGGCATGGAAATTATTTTGAAGCTCCTGTGTTAGAAATATGTGTAGATGTGCTGTCAGGAAGGAATGAAGGAAATGTTAAAGAGTGTTTGCGTCATGGCTAAGCATGCGTAAATGTCAAGCATGTGCATGTGCGTGTGTGTGTGTGTGTGTGTGTGTGTGTGTCAGTTTAATTTTGGACACAAATCTGTTGTTGAAATTAATATGATGTGTAGTAATAGTGAAGAAGGTGTATGTGTCGGTGAGAAGAGAGAGAGTGAAATTGATACACACACACACACACACACACACACACACACACACACACACACACACACACACACACACACACACACACACACACACACACACACACACACACACACACACACACACACACACACACACACACACACACACACACACACACACACACACACACACACACACACACACACACACACACGAAATCAACATTCTTGACAGTTCTGAAATGAAATAAAATGACATGATACGGTTGCCACTGTACACATATCTAAATTTTAAAAAAGTTTTCGGATTTTGTAGGATTTCACAGAATGTGTTTGACCTGTGATTTGTCCACTAACCTCACAGCTACGGCACGTACTGACACTGCTGTGGTTCACTTCATAAAATTCTCCAGGGATGAAAATGCATTTTAGCTCCATTTTCCTTTGTGTTCTGCGTTGTTTGAAAAAAATGTGCACCAACAGCACACAAGTAATGTATTTCTATTTCTCATACATTTACGCTGTAGAAACAGTACCAGCTCAACATCTAAACAGGATGAATGGGAGGCCTGGAAATGGGACACAGCTTGAGTGTTTTCCCCTCGCAGGATAAGAAAATATAATGAAAACTTAAAGCTAGTGGAACAGAGTCCAAACAAGAACTGGAGCAGGAGGATTTGTCTTAAGACTCGACCGTTGAAAGCACATTTTATACAAACAAACGATGCGAGCCAAGCACTAAAGTTGCAATCACAAAAAGTAAAGCATGTTACCACCGACTATCTTCCAAAGTTGAAAGCCGACAGATGATGGAATAAGATGGGATAATGCTATCAAGACAGCAGGGTGCTATCAAACGGGCAGTCAGCATCTCTGTTTAATGTAATAAGCACTCAAACTGTGCATGCTGCTAATTTCATCAGAGAGATAAATGCAGAGCTAATGCAGGTAGCACTCATCGGCAGGAAATGACCGAGAGATCCAGGGAGGAACGCTGGTAGAAGTGGAAAACAGAGTGAGAGATAGAGACGGACAGACAACACTTTAACATGGCCGACTCCAAGAAGAGCGAGTGACGGAAAACTGAGTGTCAGAGGAGAGTTTCCTCAGCCATAGCTAACCTAGCTAACCTTGAATTTTCCACCTAATTTACCTAAACTTGTCTGTATATAAGAACCGGGGGAAAGTTGATGTATTGATGGAAGTATGTCAGACTCCTCTACAGTTGGTGGAAATTCTAGTTCAGCTAGTTACTACTGGACCATCTTCACGATGGCCTAAAGAGCTCAACAGTTACCGCCCACTTTTCAGGCGGCTGGGGTTCCGCAAGTAAATTACTTACATTTCAGAAAGTCTTTATATCAATGTTTTTAATCCTGGAACCAAGCCAAGTAGCTTACAGAATACTCGCGACTATAAAAAATGTGATTCTGCAAAAAATAACTCCGATGGGAAATGGAGAAAAAGCCTAAAGTATAAGACTGTGAATAATTTTTTCCAGGAGTGAAAGACCAACGATCGTTTGCGATTCCAACAACAATATTTTATTGCGCTTCTTTTGGAACGTACACGGACCTTCATCATACATTTATCTTTATCGTAGTGTTTTTACTGTTTAAAGATTTATATTTTAGGCTTTTTCAGCCTTTATTGTAGAGATAGGAGAGTGGAAAGAGTTGGACAGAGAGAGTGGGGAACGACATGCAGAAAAGGAGCAGTCGGACCCGAACACGGGTTGGCCACCCCGAGGAACACATCCCCAGCACATGCAGTGCCTGCCCCAACCACTTGGCCACCAGCGCCCCTGTGTTTGTATTGTTAATAATAATAATGTTGTAATATATTGTAGTTTGTCTGTGTCAAACTTTAGTGGTAGAAACCGACAGCCGAAGTTCATAGGGGTAGTAAATAACAAGGAGCTTCGCCAATCAGACGTAGCTATAAAACTCTCGGATTCTGGGTCGTGTAGTTTTCCCCCCTGAGATCTTGAATAAATCATGTTTTTCTTTAAACAAGGTTGCTATCATACACACTTCTCTTCTACAGGAGCATAGACCCTCGTTTCACACTCAGGTAGCTCGTGGTAATGACATTATGGGGAATAATCAAATCAGTTATGTAGAAAACAAATGGTATTTTTACATGTTTTAACATGTCATGCTCTGACACGGATATGCAGTACTGCTGATTGTTCCTTCGAAGGTCTCAGAATCCAGACGGCTAATGAGGCACATTTGAATGGAAAAGAAAACCACCCAGTCCAGGACTTCAAACGATACCACCAAGGTGGAACCTGTCTCCCAGAAACACCATTACATCTTTGAGCAACTCATTACATTTAATTCTTGGCAATGGCTTAATAGTGTTATTGTTCATTTCATTTACTTAAAATAACATCTACAGATAGGAGGTGCATTTAATGATTTGTAATATACAGGGAAGCCATGCTGGTAGTGTTCCAGTCGTTAATGGTCACTCCCTGGTTTCTCTTTAAAAGCCAAACCATCACTCGACTTTAAAGTCTTTTTCTATTTTTTTTTAATCTTTTCAAGCCAGTGCTTGGAAGAATCTTAATTGCTGCTCAGGATCTCTGGTGTGTATGTAGAGACTCTGAGGGAAATTTAAGCTAGTCTCTCATTCTCCATTCATTGCATTGAAACATCAAGGGCACTGAGGGGACGGGCTTGTTGCAGAGCTTCAGCTAAAGGTCCTCCGCTAATGAAAGTCTGGGAGTGAGATTGTGTGCTCACTGGTATTAGTGTGTGAGCAGCAACTGGGTCCTTTCTGTGACCTGTTAGAAGAGGCTATGAGGGGGGCTCATTACAGACCAGAGTATGAGGGGATAAAACTGTTTAGGCACTCTGCCAGGACTTGAGTGGACTGGATGGCAGCTCTTTGAAAACTTGCTGATCTTACATAACAACTATTTGTAAAGATCTCCTTGTGAACGACACAGCAATTGCAGTCACATTCTTGGGAGCCGAAGAACGCAGGCAATGAGAAAGCAAAAAAAAATAGCAACTCACTTTCCCATGAAGCACTTGGGAACAATACTGAGCTTCCGGCGTCTATCCTTAATGAGGTGTCGACTCTTGGTCATCATCATGTGGTAGAGCTTCTCGCCCTTCTCGGCAATCATCACATAAGCATCTCGTTCCATTCCCAGTTTGAGACCTTAAAACACAAAAGAGAAAAATGGAGCATAAGAGGGTTTGTCACCATTAATATCAATAGACAGCCTGATTTTGCCAAGTAGGACATGTTCCTGCACCAGCATCCCACAATGTGATCCTGGACAAACGTTGCAAACAACAATTCACAGTCATATGAATTCTCCATTGTGATCCTCTTTACTTTTTCCTAAATTTCTATTGGTTAGATTCAATCCCCTCTAAAACTGAGAACCTACCCAGAGCTAGGGTTATATGAGCTCCTGCAGGGTTGGGGACTTAGCTTGCCAACTAGATATGCAAGTAAACAAGTAAGCTTGCCAATTACCGACAATATTGTTCACTTGCATTAAAGGAGAAAAATGACACTATACGCTTTAAAATCCAAGAATAAGAATATCGAGTTATTTTTCTGCAATGCCTTTTCAAAATAATTTCAAACTAGCTCATTGGCAAGCTTGTTAGCATTGCATCCCTTGTTAACATAAAAACCCTGCATTAGCTCACAAAGCTACAGTTTTAGCTAAGTACTAGACTATAAACTATAAAATGCTGATAACTTAAGGGTATGGAGTTGAGGATATTGTAACTAACTTAGACTTTGAGAAGTCATCAAAGCACAATGTCACTTTGAAAGAAGTGCAGAAGCAGAACAATGATGATATCAGAGGGCTGCGATTCATTAAGCTCCATGTTGGTCCAGCACTGCGATCCAGGAACATGTCCTACTAGTGAAACATCACATGTGCACTTTGCTGTGTCATCAATGTCCAAGTCTCAGACTTTAAAAGACACGTTTCTTCTGACGGGGATGTGAGAGTAAAAATAAATGAACAAACAAAATCTCAGCACAGCACAGCGACTGTATCTTAATGCCAAGAAAAATACAGCAGACCCATTACTTGATTTTCAGAGCCATTTACACATATCAGGGCCAAAAGGTAAAAGCTGTTATGGTGCTGTAAGAGGAGACAAGCATGCCTTTGGCCTGGTTGTGTTCTGGTATTGTGCAGAGGGAATGAGGCAAGAACAGAGCATGGAGACTCAAGTCTGCTGCAAACTTTTGGTGTAGATGTAAATCTCTCACAGACAAGCAGTTTTCAGGAGTTCAGGAGGGCAGTGTGATTCTGATCTTGTTTTTGCGTTGGCTTGTAAACTGTTATTCCTTGATTGTAAAGCAGAACATGTGAGGGTCCATTGTAACGCCTGCCACCCGACTACAACCTCTCTGTGAGTACACTGTTTGAGCTGCTTAACCTCAACAAGGGGTTTTGATGAACTTCTGAACCGTACTGTGAGACTTTGTGACTCGAGCGGCTCAACCCGGCTGCACTGTGACTCCCTAAGCTGCTTAACTCCTCTGAGAGGCAAAGAAATCTGCTGAAGAATTAAAGTATTCTTAAACAGACATCCAAATAGACTTCATAAAGAACAAATATTTGTGACACCTGGAAAAAAAAGTCCAACTAAAGATCTTGATCACTTTTCAACTAGCTTGCTTCCTTCCAGAAACAAAGAAGCTGAAAACTGTCAGACATCTATTTTTGTGTTGTTGAGTCTTGCTTGCATCAGTGAATTTTATTATTTCATGCAACTTCTTTATGTTGTTGTTTTTTCGCACAAAGTCTGATATTGTTTGGCCTACAAATCTAAACTGCTGAACTTGTTATTTCCTATTCGGCAGCTTTATGTGCATGCTAGAATTCAGCAGGTATTTCCTTGCAGACTTTGCAGACTCTGCAAACTTTAACAGTGAGTGATCCAATGGACCACATTTTGTTGTAGGTTTTCACCATTTTTATACATTTTGGAGGTTTACTACTTGGAGGGAAATGTATCCCCTTTTTTAGTGTAGATAACCAATCAGTGTTGATAGGAAAAGTAGTGTCAAGAAATCCTTCAGTGCATGCTATACTGACAGAGCTGTGCATTTACAAGGATGCATTGGTGCAAGCAGTTGCAGCCTCTGCCTTGAACCAGGTCAGCTTTATTCTATCGGCCGAATATGTAGGAAAGGTAGAAAGGCTAAATATCCATGTCTTCAAAAATTCAGTCATTGCAGAGGTTAGAAAAATCCACATCTTTATAGCCGGTTGGCCTTGTTACAACTAAGGACTTCAAAATCCATCTCTAGTGCAGTGAAAATCCTTCCAGTATTTTCTGTGTATTGCAAACTATGCAACTAGTGGAAAACAACAAGCTGCATTTTGCCACTTTTGATATCTAAAGGTAGAGCTGAGTGGAGACTATGGGGCCGGAAGTCTGACCAGCTAATAGAGACCGACAGGATGAGACAAACAATGTATAAAGTTACACGGTTAACTCTTAAATCCAGTTTTCCCATTCAGTCTTTTGGGGTTCTGCAGTGGCAGCCCGTGATGGAGGTGGGGTTAAATTACATTTGACAGCAGCTGGAGTAGACTTAAACAATGAGTGTCATTGAACAACAGACGGGGGGCCCGACCAGAGCGGAGGCCCCCTCAGCTTCTGCTCCAGCTGTCAGAGTTTGTCTTGTGCCGCTCCTCGTCTAATACCCTATCGCATTATCTTGACCCACGCATTTTGACCAACACTTCCGTGAAAACAGTGATAAGACAGAATACCTCCAGCTGGCAGTGGTTGAAGAGAGGGAGGGGTCCAGGAGAGCTATATGCACGGCAAACAGGGAGGGCTACAGTGAAAAGGGTCCCATTGAACAAGGCGTGTCAGGGAAGGAAGCGATGCATAAAGAGGCAGAAGTTTTAAAAAAAAGTTGTTTTATTAGATTTATTGCGGTAAAACTTTATCATTTAGATGTCTAGACTGTAGTTAAGAGGGAGAGCGAGAGAGCAGAGAGTAGGGTAGAGAGGGTAATAGAAAGAGAAGGTGTGGGGAAATTGGGCACTGTGACTGATCTGGCATCTGTTAGCCTCAGGTCAATTTCCGCTGGGTTGAAACTTAACACCGCGGGCTGCAGCACGCTCCTCCGTACTTATTTGTACTCTGAAACCCTTTCTTCACAGGATCAGATGACGCAAACTCCGTGTGGATGCTTGTTTAAAGTCAAATTAGGAGGACTAATTCACAAAAATGCTAATGTTTGTGTTGAGTTACGCTAACATGCCTGCGCAGCTTAAACCTTTTTTTTCTGTTATCTCAAGCCAAGTCATGCTAATGATCCAATAGCTTTAGGGCTCCTGTTTAGATTTTTCTTTTTAGCTATCAATGCTATCGGATGACCTATGTTGTATTCTGCCCCAAAATCTGTTTAAAGCCTCTCACACTGTCTGTAGCACACAACATTACAAAGACAGATGGCCAGTGCTGAACAGGTGGGGACACATTTTAAGACAAAAGAGGGAACTCGAACAACAAAGGGAAAGCATTTAAAGGAGCACCAAGGATATCCCTTTACATTACTAATCTGATATTAGTGGAGGTGCTGTTGTGTGGGGTGTTACTGTCAATGACGGGGGGGGGGGGGGGGGGGGGGGGGGGTGTTTTCATGCACATTTAGTTGACATTAAATATGCACCAAATTTTCTGCACAATCCTCGACTTCCTCCACATTTTAAATTAGTGAAAATGGATATGACTCTTGCAACAAACAAACGCTCACATTAATCAAAGGTGTGCATGACGGACTGAGCTTCATTTCCTTTTACAAGCGAATGCTTTCCTATTTTAAGCAATTGACCAAGATGCCGTTTTTAGCACACCTGCTGTTTGTGAATGAGTCACATCTCACCAAAAGCTTTCATCAGTAAAACATCACAGGTGCACTGTTTTTTTATCTTTTTTTAAAGTGAGGATCAGATTGTTAAAGCAGTATTTGTTTGGCGCACAGGTCAACCAGGCGGACTGTAAACGTCACAACGGCTAAGCCTCTATTTATGAAACAAAGGCAGGCAGCTTGTTCAAGGTGGGACATAACTGCAGGACACAAACGGAGTGTATCCAGGTCAGAAGCACAGCCACGGTCATTACTGTATGCCAGCAAAGGGGACAGTGATAGTAAGTGAATTAGAGGTGACACCAACATGTAGGCCAACATAAAGAGAGTGGTGAAAAAGCCTCACGACTGCTAAACTACGTCGACTCATCAGGAATGCAGAGGCCAAAACTGGAACCCATTAAATGTGTTTCCAAGGACAGAAACATCCGACTCCATCTTTTGTCAGTCAAATTAGATTCATCTGCTTAATACACAAACACCTTTTGTTCAATTAAGTGCTTCTGCAAATATATATATTAGCATCATGTTTGACCTCTATTAAGCACCTTTTGCAAAACATCATTTAGCACCTTCCTGTGCGTTTCACATTCAAGATTAAAAGTGAGAAATTTATCTTAGGCTCTTCACCCATTCTGCTGTTTAAAGTCCCTTTAGTTTTTTAACTTAGTGAAAGATTTTAACCCAATGAAAGATTTGAGTCACCTAGCAAACTAAAGCAAGATCCGAAACTGAGCTGCTCTGATTGGATGCTGTGAAAGTGATTTTGAATGACTTGGATGCAGGTTCACCTGGCTGTAAATTTTCTTCTTGACATATAAAGGATTGGGAGCTATCTTAATAAAAACAAAATAGCTTTTTTAATGCATTAGTCATTGTCTTTTGAATGTATTTAATCATGTATCTTGGACTATATATTTGACTTGGCCCAGAGACTCTTGAAAAAGAGATTTTTAATCCCCAGAGGTTTCTAGCAACAGCTCAGCTAAGAGCCTCCTAACCAAGCTGATCATTGAGTGACTTCCTTTGATTCATTAACTTTAAGGGTGCACCCAAACACACATTATAGTGTTGGCCTCACTTTTTTATTGACAGGTGATATCAGAGAATGCAGCTCAACATTGCAGTGAGCACACACAATGAAATGTGGTGTCAAAAGACGAAAGAGGATCTTGCAAGAAATTAAAAAAAGAGTGACTAAAAATAACGGAATGGAGAGGAGCAGGAGGTACTTATTTACGCTCAAGCGCAAGTTTATTTGGTACACCTAATTAAAACTGCTGAAGTCGAACACAACAGTCCGCCTATAAAATCAACATCATGAATGTTCTGTAGCTTTTGATTGGAAGAGCTTCAGAAAGGTGTTGATCTTTTTAAGGAGTTTGGTGAATCATGTTTGTGACACTCAGCTCGCCCTCGTTGAAACAACAAAAATCATAGACATTGCTCAAACCTGGAGGTAAAGTTTGGTGGTACCCTATCTTTTTAAGCAAGACAACACCAACAACACTTTTTATGATGGGATTAAAAAAAAGGTTATTTCTTGTTTGACACTTCCATGAACCACAAAAGCTACAAGAGTTAAAAAGAGTTACTCACTCTCTCTCTGTTCCCGTTCCCTCAAGATGGCATCCAGCCACTTCTGCTTGTCCTCTGCATTTTTGGCCATGCAGACAAACCACTTGTTCTTCGCAGTGTTGTGGATCTTCCAGCCGTTAGTCACCGTGTAGTTATTACTGTGATAGTCCGCTGCAAGGGGGGAAAATAATCAAGCAATTAATTTGAAATAAAGAAGGAAGATATTTAATAGAGTAAGGCTGAGGGATATGTAATAGGCCCATATTGGAGATGCCTTTTGGGTTTTGGGATGTACTTAAAACATCATTTGCAAGTCATCTCTTTTGCTCGAGCTTGTTTGTTCTACTTAAGAGAGAAAAACCACAGACACACGCTCCACGTTAGCTCTGACCTCAGTGGTAAGTAAAGGAATTGAATTGCACGTAATCAAATTACAAGTGAGTAAGTTAACATTGAAGTTATCTCTAAAGAAGATTCAGCATTCGAGCGGTGATTTACAAGCCAATTAAAAAGATAAACGTGATGCACCCTGAGAGCAGAAAGACACCGTCTTTCCACTGACTCGACAAAAACCTCTCCTCGTACCCCTGCTCTAATTTTATCATCCATTTAGCTGCAGGTGAGTTGCTGCTGAATAATGAATGGCCACTGGTAATGGGGTGCATTAGTCTCACACTCAAAGGTCATATAAATAGATCTGATACTTCAGGGCCCCGCAGGGAGCAGCTCCTGCTGATCTGTGGGAGTGAGGAACAGAGACTGGACACACATACTACTGAGTCTCTTTTTAGCCACCGGGGGGGAAAAGATGGATTCTAAGAAATCTTATGTAAGTACATGCTGAGATCTGTTAAGGAGGTATTGATCAGGAGGGAGAGGCGTATGAGTCAGTCAAGAGGGGATTTAAAATATTCCCCCTAAGTTTGTATTTAAATATTGGAGCAGGTTGCAGGTAAGAGTTTCTTTACCTGTGTATCGGTTAGCATTTTTAAAGAGAAACCTGATGTTTTTATTCAAGCCGTCAGCAGAGAAAACCCTCAACCCTTCATCTTCATCTTCACACTTGATAGTCAGATAAGCTGTGTTCTAGGAGTTCACACATGTCTGTTTTTTTCAGTATAGGACCACTTAGTTCTGAGAATAAGGCAGCATGTTTTTCTTTGCGGTTTCCCCTTCAGCAGCCTAAATGTGACAGCCAGCATGCAGAAAAAAATAAAGGAGTCATGTGAGCTTGCAAAACACGCTGCCAGCGCAAAGAAGAGAGAAGAAAAAGAGGAAACATGTGAGCGAGAGGAAGACAAAGTGTTTCCACACCAGCATACGGCTCATACCGAGCTCAGCGAGGTGCCTCACAAACAAACCACAACAGCTAAACGAGCCGACAGAGGTCCGTATCTCTGCAGGCCCCGTAGATGACACTTTGGCACATTGCCTAAAACAATAACAGAGCACCTTAACTTTATCACCTTTTTTTTTTTTCAAGGATCGCTTGTAATCTTCAGATTTGTATCAACACCTGAACGTATGACCGAGGAGCTGACATGAAAAGGTGGTACATGAGCGTGTTGCGAGCTACATCCTGTTTGAAACTAGGTGCAAGTTTGATACTCCACCCAAACTGTCAACAAGTACCTGATTCATATCCAACAGCCAGTTTATAAACAGACGGTTTCTAAACTAAGATGTGAAATAAAAAAAAATGGACACTGCAGGCTGTTATTTTCTATCAAAGTGAACACATCAACACAGTTAAGAACTTAAATGAAATATGTTCAGAATTAACCAAAAACGCTTGAAAAATTACAAAAATTCGCTGGGACGGGAGAGTTGCATGAATGGACACATAGACATTCCCCAAACGTAACTCTGCTGGGCAAACACAAACCTGTTCCATCCTCCACATTTTCCACCTCCATCACCTCCGTGTTGATCCTGCCTCTGAACACATAGAGGGGCCCGTTGATAGATTTGGTCCTCTTGGTGGACTTCTTTCCAGAAACCCTAGGAAATGGGCCAACACTGTGGTTACTCTCAGCAGGAAAAAACATCCGCTGGTGCCAGTGCTACGATGAGGAGAGAGCTTTGGTCTGTAACACGTTCATGCAGATACAGCTATGCAGACACATGGAGCTCTTATTGGTTTCTTTGCATAGTAAAAAGCTGAAATGTGGAAATTTGCCACAAATGTTCTGAGTTTCGTTTCTTCCCTAGCTGGTCAACAGAAATTAGAAATATTTTTTCCATGTTGTCCTTTTCTCTCTTCTTGACCCACTGCTGTGGTAGCTATGGTTTGTTGTCTGAGTCTTACCAATACCAACACTGGTGCAGAAAAAGCCTCTAATCCAGCCTTCAAATCAGGAATCAGTATCTGTAAGCACGACAGTCCAGTGTACTGATAACAACTTGTTTCAGTAGAATTAAATGATCCTTTACTTTCTGCTTGTCATTGTGGTTTAATGCAGATTTTTGTATATGTGAACCACCAACCTGCCAAGGGACTACAGATGGAAAATAGCCTATGGCTAAAATCTGGCACATTTACATATTTATGTTAATCAATGTACACTGTCCCTATATTAGATGATCTTGTTTTAAGTCTTTGGCTTGTTTTTTTTTGTCGTTCAGATACGCTTAGCGTAAGTGTCCACTTGAGGCTGGCTGAAAAATAAAAGGTCCCATTGATGCCTGAGCTAAAATGCCTGTTTTTACAGCAGAAATAAACATTTTTACAGGCTGGTTAAAAAAATGGGTCGGTCTTTTTAAAACTCCTTAATTTTGATTATATTAAGACCAAGAGTTAGACATAAATAACAGGTATGCAGGCTGTAACTGTTTACCAGGAGGATGAAGGCTGACCTCAGCTCCACCTCTTAACCTGTTTCTAAGTTGACCGAAAATGACTTTGAGACAGCATTATTACTACGGTAACCACTATTGTTTGGCCTCAATACTCGCAATACTCAATACTTTCAATACTGATGAAATTGCACTGGAACATATTAAACGGAAGTGGTTGTCCTCACCTGGACTTCCTCTTGCAGTAAACCAAAAGGTTGTCGAACAAGAAGAAGATGCGTTCCTGGATGTTGCCAGCTGAGATTTTGAGCAGATTTCCGTGAAGCAGCAGCTCTGTGCAAATATCAGTCAGGTTTGTTCCCTGAAGAAACAAAAAAAGGAAGGTTGAGGAAATGAGCTACACAATACAGAGTCGTCACGCTCATGAGCTACACACACAGTTTTGTTTTATCTGAGCAGAAAAATGGAAACTCTGATAACACTCTCGGTCTAAATTTGGAAGACGAAAGAAAAACAGAGTCGCCTGTATCAAAACTTGAAGAGTTCACAACCTCAATGAAACAATGTGAAATTCCTCTTTGACATTTTAAACAATTTGTTTTCATTCTGTTCTCAATGATAGGAAGAAGTAAACACAGCTGCTCCCCTCCCAACTTTAATTGAAACTCACTGCAAAAGTGTAAACATATCTGCAGGGGCACTGTTGTGTTTTTAAACTTTGCTCTTATATTTGGTTCTTATTGACTAAAAGGTATGAACAGTTTTAAGAGACTGGTATGGGTAGGCAGTCTGTGATGACATCTTCTTTTAAAAGTGCTTGTTTTTCCTAGTAGAGGCTCAAAATACCTTGCTGTAAAGGTGAGATGCTGTGACAAATTTCTCTTGAAAGCCACCAGACTCCATTGATAAAAACTGATGTCACCCCACCGGACGTGGAGTTGCAAGCCTCAAACATTGCAAAAGTGATGTTTTAAAGGGTTACTTCCAATCTGGCACAACACAATACCAGTTCCAGTTCCTCAATTCCTCAACTTGAGAAGCTACAAACTAAAACCTAGCTGTCCTACACTGAGTCTTGTCAATGCATAGCAGCTGGAGAGCCCTTTAAGCATTACTGCAGGATTTGAAAGGCCTGGAGGAGCTTTGAGTAAAATCATAATGAAAGTGTTAATTGGAGCTGTCACCTTTGGGACTCTTGTTTTAGAAACAAACAAAGCTTTAATATCTTCTTCTCAGGGTGTAAATCCAACAGCTTCAAATACACATTACATAAGACTGCGTGTGCAAAGAGGAAAGAAGTACACATGCAGCTAAGGACTGTATGTGGAAGTGCTTTAGTCTCGCTCTTCTCCCTGCAGCAGAACATGATGAAATGCTTTGTTCATCTGTGTTACAAAGGGGGGAAACAATGATAGAAGATTTGGATGCAAAAGCCTTGTCCACTTCTCTGCTCTTATTGAAAAGAGGTTTTATCACTGGTTTGTCAGTCTTAATTCTTCCACCTTCACAGGATGTGTTCATATCTTTATTTAACGCTTGTCAGCTGTCAAATACACCACAACCTGAAGACACTGAAAAAAACATTTGTCTCTCTGAAGCAGGTCGCTAGGCTAAGAAACCACACAAGCATTGGCCTTTTACTGTAAACATAGCGGACTGCTACAGCTTCAGCAATGTACAGCATTTATCTGTTCAATTTAAGAGGTACATGTTCTGTATCAAATCATCTGAAAGACATTTATCATGAAGGATGAACAGATGATGGAGTTCTGTGTCTCATTTTAATGTATTTCTAAAGTTTAGAACATCTGTATTTACCAAACTGCTCTTTGAAGCTTTCAGTCTTTGTTACAGTCAATCTGAAACTGTTTTGCATTGTGTCATATTAACCTTTCCTTAAAGTGGCTGAACTTTAGTTACCAGTTATTCAAATTACTAAGGCGTTACTCGTTTCAGAAAATCAATTTCAGAATTTTGTTTTTTTACTCTGGAGAACACAAAATGTTTTTACAGATACAAGCATGAGCAACCGTGCAGCCACATTCTCCTACCTGAGCCGTCAACTGCAGATTTCATTATGTTATCAAAATCTAAACAAGCAAGGAAAGCGAGGATTTAATTTAATGACTCTACAGAGTCCAGGAGCAGCAGAAGGTAAACATGCTGCTCGCCAAAGCTGTCAAAACATGGCTACTAAAGCATTTCATAAAAGACATCTCATTACTCATTGTTAGACGGATCATTCCCCTCCAAATCAACTGGAACTAAACACACCCATGTGTGGACTGAGGACCACCCCGCCCCCCACCATCCACCCTCCACCCTGACTCTTGGCAACCACCCTCTGACCACCCCCCCCTAAAGGCACACACATATACATTAGAACTAGACTCAACCATTGTCTTTGATGTTTCTAATACAGGTCCACCAGAGACCCTCTGTGGAAACCCCCCGTTGACCACACCCACGCTCAAGCGTCCATAATTGATTCCCATGAGTGTACTTTTATGATGGATGTGCATCGCTACAGAGTTCATTGAGAGAAAAATGATTCTGGGAGCTTTTCTAAAAAGGTGCATACCAACAGAGTCGGGGGGGGGGGGGGGGAGAGAGAGATTGTGTTTCAGAGGAATTGATTCAACCTCATGTAAACTGCACTCAGCTGAGGTGAGTTGGCGGGGGCATGAGTGTGCGTGGAGGTCTATGAGAATACAGAGGTCAAGCTTGTACCATGCTCTGCAGTTTGTGTGTGTTAGCATGTCCATGTGCACTTTCATACATTTTTTATGTTGAATACATGGTGGCGGTATATGTGTATTTATGTCGGTATATGTGCGCGCTTTGTCTCAGATGCGTCTAGGCCTGATTCTGCACAACTGGCGTCCCCTTCCATTAGGGCTGGAGGTGATTATCCAGGAGAGTGGCTGCAGAGAGGAAGGAGGAGCAGAACTAATGCTGTAAGGTTAGCAGCTCGGCAGGGCCGGCGGTCGAGGGCGGGCAGGGGGGGTAGAAGTGCCTTTCCGAGCTTCTGCTGAGTAGTTCAGAGGAAGAAGACAGATAAATTGCCTGTCTTTGCCAGCAGAAATTACAGTCTTTACAAGCCTTTACCTTTATTTAAGCAAATGTTGGCTGCAAGCTGTGTAATGACAACATCATCTGAGTCCAGTGATCAATTATGTTCAAGCTTTCTAGACAAGGAAAGGATTTAAATCAAGTCACTCACAGAAACACTACTTTACAGTAGGTTAGGTCTGCATCATCCTCAAACAATTACCTTTCGTACCCGTAATTATTTTTGACCAAGTAATTCATCTTTTTCATGTATAAAATGTAAGAAAAAGTTACGATTCCAATCATATATTACCAGTGTCCAGACTGAAGTCGTCAACTTTAACTTTGTTTTTTTAAGCAAACTCAAAGTCTTCACATTTTTAAATCTCTTTGGAATAACTCTGCACAATGTCTAACAAAATGATTAAATTTAACAGCATAACAGGATAATCCATTTAGCGCTGCCTGTATTGTTCTTGGGACATACTGTAAAATAAGAAATGGGGACATCATGCAAGTTAATCCACAAAGCATGGAGTGAAAAAATAATAATATTAATTATTCAACCCGAAAGGGATCAAAAATATTCTGTATGATCTGGTACAGTCAATATTTTGCTGCTAACCCTTTGATAAAGTTAAACAGAGGAACTCTATAACTCCCAGTCTGCCTCAGTTATTTTCCTTGTTCGGCTTTTCTTAAATATTTCATTTTTGACTTCCTTATCTGTTTTTTTGTGTCATTTAAAAAAAAAATTGTTATTTGTTGACTGGGATTTTGCATTTCCTTGTGTTTTGTCCTTTTCTCTGTGACTGTAGTTTTTTTTAAAGGTGATACATGAACAGATTTTGTAGAAATATTATTGATGTATTGAAGCCAAATTCTTTAAGTTCTTGTGGTGGTCATTTCTAAGTATCACATTGTGACATTCGCCCAGAGGAAGGGAGAAAACAAGTTTTGATTTTGGCAAACAGATAGTGGGATGTCCTGATGGGGCCCTCTCCATAGTTTCATCCTTTTTGATTTTCTTCCTCCCCCCCTGATGGTCCCCTCACATAACCCTCACTGTGCATGTGAGACTCGAGTTCTTCTTCCTAGGTCTCTTCTGATTGGGCTGTACGCCCGTTGGCATCCCCTTGGCACCCTGAGTGGGTGGATTGTCCCATTGGTGCCGGCTGAGACAAGGCCTCTGTTGTGGTGGGTGAGGGAGGCGTGAAAAATGCACTGGACCCTCCGCTCGGCTCCCAAGCCCTGACCGTGGCCCCAGAGCCCAGAGGAGTGATTTGGCTTCAGGAGCGGTTAACTCTTACCATAGACAGAAACTGTGCAGGTTTTCATATTTCTTTAAGCCTGGTTGTTTTTGATTTTCATTGTAGTGTTAAAGAACTTTCAGCTGTTCTTTTGGCAGATATCATGTGCAAATAATGCTCGAGTTGCATTTGAGGATGCTCTAAGAAAGTATGTCATTCTTGTTTTCCATTTGTGCCCTCTAAATGTCAAAGCAGCGCCCCGAACCGTTCTGTCACTATCTTTCAGCTCTCAAGGTTTCAATTATTAGCCTTTTTCCTCTTTTGTCAACCTCTATCTTCCCTCCTTGTGACATACAAGCCTCCTGAAGACTATTGTCTTGTTCTTTCCTATCCCCCCCTTCCCCTCTGTCCGTCTAACGCTCACCTCCCAGCCCTCAATGTGAGACTGCAGCTGTTCCAGAGCCTCCAGTTTCTCCATCTGCCTCTTGGTCTCATTGATGTTGGAGCAGACAGCCTTCATGGCCTGCAGAGCCTCTTCCACCGCTGGGTAGTCAGCATGCTTCTTAGGGGTCCGCTTCAGCAGTTCCTAGGTTTTTTGGAAAGGAGAGAAGGTCTTTAAAACAGAAATCAAAGACTTTCTGGCAGCAGGCACATGAAATATATTTCTGTCTGTCTTTGAGGGGCTTCAAGTGTTCTGTGACATTTAAAACAACTTCTTCCTGAGAAGTAGAGAAACCTCCACGCCTGCAGTCGAAAACACAAGAAGGTGGGGGAGATCTCTTCTTGAAATGCCAGCGGGGAAGAAGGTTCCCACACCAACAATCCCCTACCTGAGTTACAGGTTTTAATCAATTCATAATATGCATGATGATCTACATTACATCCACATTTCATCATGGCTCATGTAAGTGTAGATCAGGGTGGTGTGAGCCTGTTGTGCAACGCCAAACAGAGCTGGTGTAATTGCTTGACGACAGCATCATGACATTATTGCAGCAGCTGTTCTGTACCTTCAGTAGCAGAGGGTACTTGCAGATCCTCTGAATGGGGGTGAGAAGGTAACCTTCCAGGGGAATATCTGTGCTTTTCTTCCCTCCCAGAAGCATACAGTGCTGAAAGTGAAACACAAACCACAATATTACTCACCAAGACTGATCCAAATTGTATTAAACAAGAGTATATTCATAGCCTGACGGTAGGAGGAAGAAATGTTACTGAAATGCAAGATGTATGGTGGCAGAGAGGTGAAAATGAAAACGGCTGGAACGACTAACATTAAGAACACGCATAGCATATTCAAGAACTGCAAATTTAAAAGCAAATGCAAACGTTTAAAACAAATGCAACAGGTGACACAAACATGCTGGAAAGAGCTGAAAGAAATGCATTAGCATCAAACTAGCTGCAAAAATAAATAAACAAAACTAAGTCATAAAGATGTATAGAAGAAGAAGAGATCCTTTAAAAATCCTGCGAGGGGAAATTGAATGTTACTCTCTGTTCTCACAAACATAGGCTGACCTACACACACATGCACAAACAGGATCCTGTGGATATGCACTACTGGAGACATGTCAGAGTGAGGGGGCTGCCCACAGCGAGCGCTCCTGAGCTGGTGGGGATTTGGTGGCTTGCTCAAGGGTACCTCTGCAGTGCTCAGGAAGTGATCCAGCACCTCTGCAGCTACCAGAATGATTTTTCCAGACCTGACTCTGTCCACACCTGGACTTGAACCAAAGACTCTCCAGTTCCCAACCCAAGTCCCTACAGACCTAACTATACACTGTACAGTCTATACACTGTACAGTATACAGAAAGAATCTGACATTCAAAGGCTAACTTTAAGAGTAACTACATTTAAAACTTATTTTTGTTCAAATGTTTAAACCAGAAAAGTTTGTCCAGTTTACTCCTGCTTTATAATGCATCATGGTTCATTTACATGGTAAAAGAGTACATTTTACATTTCCCCACTATTTTAAAACTCTTTATTATCTAAGAAAGCATCCGTGTGAAAATCTATTTTGAACACACAGCTGTTTGCGTTGCCATCTCACAGCCATTTGTGTGTTTTTTTTTCTGCAATAAATTACTTTAATTGATTGTTGTTGTCGTTTCTATTCAGTCACAGTCTGTCGCACCGGCAGTGTATCTCTATCTGGTCCAGGTGCAGCACCACGATTGTCTCAGTTTGTTAGAGGCGGGAACGAGTGAGGTGCAGTGCATTTCCATATGTCTACTGCTTTTAAACAACAAATTATTACCGGTACCCCTGTATGCAGATTGAGATATGCTCTCTATACGAAAAAAATGCATTTGCAAAGGTGGAGAAAGTGTTTAAACTGCAGTGTTTTTTGTTCTAATGAGAAACCAAGTGAAATGTGAGATTATCCAACATTAATTGTCATGTGGTATTTGTCTTTTCTTTCAGTAATGATTATTTCTTTGATTGAACATTTTATCAATATATGGAGCCGCTGGAAGAGTCCGTCGTCTCTCAAGTCCAGTTACCATTTACCATTAATTTAATCACAATCAATGGATAATCACAGGTTTATCTGTTTGGTAGATTTGTTTATTCATCTGCGAGAACTGAGCGATAATGACGTATGGTAACCTGACTTCATATCACTGATGACTCGGGCCGATACCGATATCGATATTAGGGAGAAGAAAAATCGGATATCGATATATCGGCCGATATCTTTCTTAGATCTGTCTTCGATCTGAAAAGATAATTTGATATAGATATCCACATTTATTGTGTTGATGCCTCAAATGCCATTATCAAACACTTGTGGAAAACATTTATAATAAAGAAAAGATGGTCACTCAACTGAAAAGTAACTGAGCATGTACGAGCATCAGCGCTTGACACTCTAGAGAGTGATGATGCTTATTGGTAAAAGAGAACTGCTAGTGTAACACAATAAAACTCAAATGAAATGCTATTTGAGAGCTGAATATATCGAGTAATATCTGCACATATCTGCAATAAAATCAGCCGATACTGATAGTTACTTGATATGCTTGTATCGGCCAATATTATCGGCTGGCCGATCAATCGTCGGGCTCTACCGATTACAACTTTCTGTCACCAAATATCTGTGTCACTGAAGTTTATTTTGTTTTATAAAGTTGTTAAAATCACTTTCAGGTCTGTTTCAAACACATTTTTAGATTTCCGTGGATACATGACTAAAGTGTTCTGTATACTTTTTATATATTGAAAATCATTATCAACAGCAAAAGATAAATTCCTTTTGTATCTCATAAAGTAAAGTAAGGAGGTTAAAAGATACATGTTTGTGTCATTTTTAAGCCGGCTTGTTTTGACACACAACTCTACATCTCTAACTATCTGTTACTATATTTCTTGTACTATACCACCGCAAAAGAAACAACCCTCCATCATATCGAGTCTTTCAACAAAAGGATTACTGAGAAACCTCCTAAAAGCCTTCTCATTCCCCAGAAGATTTGGGCTTTACCAAACTGGACCACAGAACCAGTTAAAAGGATGATTTTTCTTCAGAAGAGAGGGAGGAGGAGGAGGGGGAGGGAGGGCGTACAGTTACAGTCTGCGCCTTGAGTTTCGCAGGAGCGCAGCCTGTCAGTGTGCTATGAGCTCATGGGATGGGATGAAAGATCAAACGCAGCCATGCAGATAAACCACTCGAGTGTTCTCCAGTGGGAAAGGAGGCAGGAGATCGCTTTAGAGCATTATATTCATATGGCAATTCCTTTCAACTCCACACGGAGCATGAGAAGCTGGAGGGGGGGTTTGTTAAGTGTCTCTGATGGAAAAATGAGCAACAACCCAAGTGAACTTTGGGGTTCCACTCATTCCTAATGTGCTCCTCTCCCACACGCCCATTTCCATCTAAATCCTTCCCTGACTCTCTTTTCTTCTTCCCTCTCATGTTCTGCTTATTTGTAATCTTCCACAACTCCCTCTGCTCTTCACTCTGACCTCCTTCTGCTTTCACGTTTCTCTCCTCTCCTTCTTTTCCAAACGTAATTAACAAGACTCCATTTCTTCATGCAGTTTCAGAGGCTCTGTTCATTGTGTGAATCAATTAGCATAAAAATAGTTTCACCAGGAATTTAATTCCAGTGGAATTAAACACAGCTGAAAAGACGCCAATGGCAATTCATATTTCAACGCCATTAAATGCTAATACAACGATTAGCAATGGTCACTGATTTAAGAAATGAGAAACCGCCATCCTTTATTTTCAGCTTTTCTTCAAGAGGGAACATTCTAACTCAACTTATACTGTGTACCAAACCTGAATTTTGACAGTCAATTCAAATGTGGCCGTTCCAGCACAACACTAAAGTCCTATCAGCCGGGGCGCTGTATATGACTTGTGCCCCATGAACGGAGGCTATGGTCCTCGTGTGGTCCACAGCGGGTATGCGAGAGTGGGGGGGGGATCATCCCCCACCCTCTCCTCCCAACATTTCCTGTCGCTCTTCAAATGTCCTATCGAATAAAGGCAATATCACCAAAAATATATATTAAAATAAACTCCTATCAGCTTAGATGGCTAGACACTAAAACCTTTCCATCTTCTGATTCCTTATTATTTGTATTCATATCATTCGTTCAACAGGTTTCGAGATGAAATATATTGTATATATTAAACATTGTAGGTAAGTCACGTCAGCCATCTTAACAACATGCTCCCTCTTCTTTAAATATCACAGTAGAAAACAAAACAAACTGATAAAACTCCTCCTGGGTCTCTAAGTGAGATTCAACAGCTGCTCCTGACGCTGTTAGATGCTTCTTTTGGATTGTTCGGAGCATGCTATCACCTTAACTGGTGAGTTTCCTGCAGGACACGCTGATGTTGTTGCTCCCGCCTTGTCCTGTGTGCGTTGACAAAACTAAAAAAACACACAGACTGAGCTGACAACAGGCGAGCAGACTCTTGGTCCTCTACACTAATGATTTGAATCATCAACCTTTGAAGGTCAGACCTTTATAAATAGATGATGCTTTGTGGTTTTGCATTTGAATATTTGAATCAATCTTGTTTCTATTTTGCTCTTGGTTGCTACACAAAACACAACAGCAGGTCCAATATCTGAGATTACACCGAGCAGGTCTGACAACAAGCTAACACATAACCAGATGTTATGATTTTATATTGGAAGGATTAATGTCACACAACACCAAACCAATTAATGGCTGCTTGAGCGAGGCCAGGTGGACACAAAAAGCCAAAGCACACAGCAACACTGTGATCCCGATGTTTCCTCTGCTGTGGGTCAGAATAATGCCAGGGAAGTAAACCATCAGGCAGCGATAAACGCACCGCCTCTGATCTCTCCGCCAATCCCATAAACGCTGCCAACACTTCACAGCTGGCTGGCCCAGACTCTGCAGATGATTTCATTGGTTGGACCCCCAACTCAAAGGGGGCCTCAAACGCCATTCAAAGTTCATTCATTGTCCAGGACCCAATGGGTCGGGAGTCGGAACACAGCTGGCAACGGAAACACTACAAGAGCGACCTTGATGGTGGCTGCATCCTGTACAGGCAGGAAGAACCTTGTGGCTTTGTTGTGGTTACTGCTCTTTAGTCAAGTGTTAATATGGAAATAGAGGTGATATGATGGAAGGAACAATGAGGAAGAGGATGAATAGTTGATGGAAAAAAAGAAATAAGCATGAAGTGAGTCACTGGGAGGAAAGAAATGTAGGTCAGAGGAAGACCATAGAAAAGAAAATGAGGTGAGAGGGTTATGTGGGCAAACCATAAGTAGAGCAACAGGATACCAGAGGCACGAGAAAGAATGAGAACACAAAGATAGTTATGCATAATAAATAGGGTAAAAGTCATAGTCATAGCGAGAAGAGGGAGGAAGCCCTCAAAAATGTAGAAGAAAGATGGATTTGATGGCTCAGGATTGGAGAAACCATGCGAAGAAAAAGGAACGAAAAAGAGAGAAGCTGTGGTGACTTACCAGCAGGAAGGTCCTGATGTTGGGGATCTTGTTAAGCTCCATGAGAAGCCGTAAAGCCTTCTCATGGTTACTGCAGTACTCGCCGTACACCGAGAAACTCTTCCTCTGCAAAACAGGAAGAAAAAAAAAAACACAGGTCAGGATTGCAAACCATGGGACTAGATAGCATGACTCTAGTCACACAGCATGTGCAAGAAGGAAATGTGCAGCTTTAGGGCCCGTGTTTACTAATGGCCTGGCAGTGCTCACATCTTCACTGCTCACCGGCATTTACTGTTGTTGGGTTTTTGGTTTAGAAATTGTGTCCTGGCATTAGCAGCAGCTCTAGACCTCGACGTGGTACCCAAAAAGAGACGAGTCTGATAAGTACTTCCTGCTGTTGACAAAGTTAGTATCAGAAGTCCAGTACCTTCTTGATTTTGATTGGTCGATGAGAATAAAAATGTCATGGACAAGCATGCCGTTGTTCCAAAAGTTGAGCTATTTTCAACTGAGAGCGCTATGAGCTCAGCGACAAACAGCTGATGCATTACGGATCTAGAGCACCAAAAACGCCGTGTGCACTGGTTTTGTATAGAAAATGGGAACTGCAAGAGAAAAAACTGTATAAATGGAAACAGGCCATTAAGTATAAAAGGTAAATGACAATAAGTTGGGCTGACGTTAAATGTGCGCAGGGTAGGAAGTTGCGGAGCCGAGTTGTGAGTTGTATAAAGGTTGGAGCCAGATGAAAGAGACATTGGCATTGTATGTGTGCAAACAATCAGTAGCCAACTCACAGCTAACCTATAACGACCAAGAGCGTCAAAGTCATTCACTACTGAGCAGAGGACGAGATAAACCACCATTTAACGGTTGTTAAAGCACCATTATAATCATTTTAGAAGCACTGTTGCTGCCCCACATGCCTCAGAAACATGCGCATACGGTCCAAACTCCCTCACCTGGGCAGCAGTTACTGGTGCTGTTTGGTTCAAGTGTAAAAAAGAGCAAAGCTGGCATTATACCCGGCCCATTTATGCAGCATTAATGAGGGATCTCTGCATATCAAGGGCTCATATTTCACTGGCTGGTTTGCAGCCTTGAGGGATAGTTTGAGACAACTGACAAGAGGAGGAGGATGATGATTGACAGGGCAGAGCAGGAACTGAGGGGAAAGCAGTTATTACAGTCAGATGAGTTTCTGTCGGACTACAGTGAAGAAGTGTTGGATAACTGCACGTTCACAGCTGCCGTTGTTTATTAATATGAGCAGTGCTAGTAGCATCATTAGCTTTAACTATGCCAGGCTGTCATGCAGAAGTGCAACTGTGACACTGATTAGACAAAACTACAGAGCGACCACTGACTGTCAAAGCTTTTAAATGGAATTCATCTACACTTCTCTTTTCTAAAGTAATGGACAGGGGGTGGAAAAAAAAATGCATGTCATCATTCAACATTTCCTCTTTTTACAAGGTGACAGCATCACACTGTACAGCCAGTCCAAACAACCCTACACCCAATAAAGAGCTTTTGTTGAGCTGTCATTTACTCTTCTTTACCCTGTGTAATACGACACCTGGGCCTGATAATGTACCGAAGCTTTAAATGCATTATTCATACAGAGTGCCATAGATAACAATGTATATATACAGTACCACAGCTGCAGTTTGATTTCCAGCCTGAAGTTTGTCGGAGCCTATTGTGTATATTCTTAACTGTGGGGCATATCAGTAATCAGGATGTGAAAGTGTGTATGTGCTGGGGCTCGAGCTGCAGGTCTAGAAACTGAAACTGTCATTTGAAACAGCCTCATGAAATCCAAAACTGCAGGTGCCCAGACGCCCGCTTTCATCCTTAACTAAAAAGCTACAGCCCGAGGGTGTTGAATTCAAAGCAGGATTGGTCGTAACGCTAAATAGGAATAGTTGTTATTAGGTTTCTGCAACTGATCAGATTAAAAAGCTTGATAGCATCTTTTATGTTAGTTAAATAACACAGCTTTAAAAATGCAAATAGTTACCAAGCCAGAATCCTGGAGAGGCACACTCTTGGTTTTACACACAAACTTAACTACACAGCGCATGTCCCTGCACAGTGTATGTGTGTGTGTGTGTGTGTGTGTGTGTGTGTGTGTGTGTGTGTGTGTGTGTGTGTGTGTGTGTGTGTGTGTGACATGGTAGCCCAGCAGTGGTGACAGCAAGCAGCCAAAACAAAGCCGACAGCTCTTTTTATAGAACTCTGTCTTTTCTCGATCCCGTCTGCACCAGAAGCAGTTAAAAAAAAAAAAAAAGAAAAAACGTTTGTACATGTGTAAAAACAAGAGAGCGGCACAATGTAAACGGTGGGCTGTGTTGACCACACGCACAGGCTAGACCCCAAACACACCCAAAGCCACGTTTGGAAAGGGGATTCCAGTCTGAAAGCACCAATGGGAGCAACAGCTGGGCCGGCATATGGTGAGAAACCCCAGATACTGTCAGAGTGAGTTAGTACACTACACGGAAAGAGGAGAACACATGGGGGGGTGAGACTGGTCAAGATGCATGTACCAGTTTAATCAATTTGTTTATGTCATTGCATAAGGATTCATTATCTGTATTCATTATAGTTCGACCACTGTAATAAAATTGTAAACACTTAGCTGAAGGACTATTTTGTTTTTTCTGAACATATCTGTACAAAATCAGCGTTTTAAACAGTAAAGCCTTACCCACATGTTGAAAGTGATGCTTACAAGACTAGCACAAACTGCGATCCAGCTGAATACAGGATGTCTCAATGCGTTAGGACAGCAAATCATTTCAGGCTTTCTAATACAGCGAGGGGACGTGTCAGTGAAAGAGTACTGAGAAGGAATACTGAGACCAACTCACTAACAGAATACTTGAACAGAGGGGTCGTTTCATGACATTAAATTATAGCTACAGATATCAGTTGACACTAAATTGCTCCTGGATATGGTGTCACCTTAGTAGCTAGCTGCACCTGAAAACAGCGTGTCTTTTTGTTGCTATGTTTACAACCCCGGCCCACTCCAAGGTGTTTTCTTTTTCTCAAGTGACAACAACTGAATAGTCAATTCAGGCTCTGCTAAAGGTCTAACCGGGGCCAAAGTGTGGACCACAAAGTCAAATTTAAACACCAGGCCTACTACTCCTGAAAGGCTGAAAGACATCAGTGTACCCAGAATAGCTCAAAGCCTCGGGTTGTCCCTTTGATAAACGTGAGTCTTTATTCGAATTCTTCGTCTTCGGTGTGTTATTTCGGAGGCGATCACGGAGAAATCACAGAAAAAGTCAAAGCATAATGGGTGTAGTTCAGAAACTGCATAATGACACGACTGTTGCTTCGTGCACTGAGCTCATGTATACACTCACAGAAATAGAGCAAATATTGATGTCTCTGATTTCTCCACTAACATGAGTCACTTTTTCACCTTTGCAGAGGACGAGTAATCTCACACATGCTGTGATTTAAACTGAAAAAAAAATCTTTAGTTTCTTGTGAAACTATCAAGCTTCAGTTAAAACTGTCCTGAGTTAATAAAAGTGAAGACGAAGCATTTAAAACAATGACAACTGTTGTATTTATTTGAACTCAGGATGAAAATTTGGATTTTTTATTTATTTTTTATTATTCTCTACATCTGCAACCTCCCGATCAATCTTGGCAACTTCTGACTTTGAATAGCAATGAATCTTCCCATTTATCTTCCCTAAATGTGAGTGGCAGACAGTCTAGTGGAACAATGCGGGAGGTTAATCAAATCCCAGTCATGGTGTTGACCTTTGGTCGGGGTCAAGGGCTATGGCTGGGGGCGCCAGACGGGCCCAACGATTGGCTGTGAGGAGGCAGTGTTTAAGGAGACAAAGCTCTTTGGATGGATATACGGAGGGTCACACTCTACTTTAAAACCCTGATGTGTCTTTTAGATATATATATATACACATTTAGTAAATGCTTTATAAGACACGATATTGGAGTTGTAGGAACATGGATGGATGTGTTTCAACTTGTTAATGGACAAACCCTTTTCCCAAGAAGCTGGGACATTTCAAAAGTTTGGACAACATATGCAATTTTTGGAGGGGGGCTAATAATGTCTTTATTTAGAGATAGGACATTGGATAGAGTCTGAAATCAGGGAGAGAGAATGAGAGTGGAGAATGACATGCGGCAAAGGAGTCACTGGTCGGATCCGAACCTGGGTCGCCCACCTCATGGACTTTAGCCTCTCTGCATTGGACGTTCATACATTGTATGATTTATTCCTTTTTTTTGTCAACAGCGTAGATCTATCTAAATGTGCCTGACTTTTCCTATAGGGTAAATTCTTGTTAGAATAAGTTATTGTGTGGTTTAAGTATTTTTTATTGATTGATTTATTTCATTGTACAGATTTATGTTGGGGCTTTTTTACCTTTATTATAAAAACAGTGGACAGAGCAGGACATTCAGGTGAGTGAGATAGAGTGGAATGCCATGCAGTCGGACTACGTCCTCCTAACATGAGGAGCGAGTCAACCCTCTAGGCCATCAGCTCCTCATGTGATTTTGGTCTTTTAATGGGATTTTTTTGTGTTAAAGATATAGAATATTGCCAGCTATCCTATGACTTTCAACAACCAAAAAACAGAAACACCTGCTTCTCTGGGTTTTGAATTGTTTGTGTTACAAAGCCAGAAAGCCAGAGATTCATTGATCCCATTCATCTTTTCTTGCAAACATTCGCCATATTAAAATGTTTTACTGTACATTTTAAATACTTCATATAGCCACTGTTTTTCGTGCATACTACTATACTACTTATTTGAAATATAATGCATAAGCTTTAGTGACATTTATTTGGATTCATTTCAATACTGTGAC
This sequence comes from Labrus bergylta, assembly GCF_963930695.1. Lineage (NCBI taxonomy): Eukaryota > Metazoa > Chordata > Actinopteri > Labriformes > Labridae > Labrus > Labrus bergylta. Next base: position 23,804,152 of record NC_089206.1, read on the forward strand.
TCATCATCATGAGCCACAGGTAGCTCTCTTTCTTGTCACGGTTCTGACATAGACTCAAAGTAAATTGGAATCCAAGCACCTGCAGCCTTCATAACCCATCCAGCCTGACCTCTATCTCTCTCAAGTCTGACCACGGAGCGATGGAAAGCAAAACAGGCTGGGCTCCTTTAATCGATTCTCTACGCTGACACTTGGCCTGCCAGATTGAATGACCATAATGACCATATGTGTGAAGGTAAGATTTGATGGGCCAATTCAACAGCTACCCCAACATGAGATTAAATTGAGCTCATGCAACCAGAAGGTGGAAGGTATAGGGAGGGATTGATAGAAGTAGTGTGGTTTATAAAAGGGTTTGCAGGTTAGATTTTTACATATATAGTCATTTCTTTGAGGCAAAACATATCCTCTGAGACACTGGAATTCCAATCTAACGGTGCCCTGCAACACTGACCTGCAGGCTGATGGAGCAAACTGATGGTGGAATACCTGGCTGAGGAGGTGTGTGTCTTAGTGAAAGTGTGTTGGAGATCAGAGCGAGACAAATAGAAAGAGAGAGAGAGAGAGAGAGAGAGAGAGAGAGAGAGAGAGAGAGAGAGAGTTAGAGAAGAAGCTTGAGATTGAGTGCTACCAGCAGAAGCATTGTCCCCTGCACTGAGTGACACACCATCTCTTCCTCCCCGGACACAGACCCTTCTTTGTTTGTTCCCTGAGGCCAAACGAGTTCAAACAGAGGGGAGGGGATGGAGCGGAGGGGGTGGTGGGGGGGGGTCACAGAGCGGAGCGAGGAATCTTTGGATAGAGGGATGGAGGGGCAAAAAAGAAGGAGATGGCAGGGACAGGGACTTGCACAGACTGATGAAGAGGGATGGAGGGAAGAGAGACTCTTTGGCCTGACAGGATGTAAGCCTGTTTAGAAAAGGAGAAAAAAGTATGGGGAGGGGGGAGGGGGTTGGAGGTAGTCTGTGTGAGTGTGTTTGTGTGTTCCGTGTGAGAAAGAGAGAATTAAGGGGTATTTTCTCTGCAAGCTTTGCACGCTTTCCCTGCATCTGTGGTTACGGGTAGCCCATGAAAAGAGTTTGTGTGAGGCCTTTTTGCATGGAGGGAGAATTCATGCATGCATACGCCCCCCCCCCACCCCACACATGCGTGTCCATGTGCTTATATATGCATGTGATTGTAAGCTTCTTTGGTTGCTTCATGTACTTACAAACTTGAGGAACACATGGCCCAGTGCATGCTGAGGATGGGGTTCGGGCTGCAGACTGGACTCCACTGCGGACAACACGTCTTTGTGCAACTCCAGGATGTCCTCGATATTTGAAAACAGAATCTATAAACAGAGAGATGATGTAAAAAGGGGAGGGGACGCAGGGGAAGGAAGAGATAAAGAAACAGGATGGAGGAAGAAGAGCAAGGAAGGGACCAGCAGATGGTTGGAGGTTGGGGGGGGGGGGAAGAAAGCAAATCTGTCATTAAATATTATATGTGAGGATAACAATGTCCAAAAACAACTGCTTTGAAAAGTATTCACAAGCCAGAGAGAGTCTTACCTTCACATGTTCAGGTGAGAGACACTGCTGGTCATCTGCTGTTTGTCTGATTCTGTGCAAAAATGCCTGAAAAATAAAAGAAACATTGCTTAAAAAATCTGTTCTTAATCTGTTCTTGATAATAAAAGCACATTAAGCATTTAAATCCACATAAAAGGACGACCTTAAGAAAGACTGGCTATCGATCAGGGCTATAAAGAACTGTTAGGTATCTTACATTTGGTTCAGTATGTGACTGCGTATGTGGCAGCTACACCCTGTGACCAAAAATCACCTGTTTTTGTTTACAACTCATGCTGACATAACAGAAATTCATAAGTTTATCCCAAAAGTTCCAGTTGTTGTCAATCAACTTAAGCATGCTAGTCCGCTTAGCAGGGTTTGTTAATCAAGCTAGCTGATCGAATTAGTAAGTCAAGCTCAATGGGATAAATAGCATTCAAATATGTTGATCTTATTCGGCTAAAGCTGGATATATCTCCGTGGAAACACTTCAAGAATGCTACTCATGACGGTAACACCTGAATGTGTCGATTAGGAGAGGAGGACAAAAACAGACTGGGAGGAAAATCCTTCTCCCTGCAGCGCTGAGCCAGCCTCTCAATGCAAATTCAGACTTAAATGTCATAACAACTAATACTACTGAGAGCTTTCTGGGGGCCCAGCTGCACAGCGGGGGGCCCTTAGAGGTTAGCTAAAGCATCGTCCACTACTACTTATTAAAGCAACAAAAAGACAAATTGTCCTCATTGTTGTTTCATTAAATTGAAGCCTCTGTTAAAATGTGAACCCTGTCTTCTTAAAATAGAATGAGCTTTTTTTCGTGATGTTAATCTTGTCTGCAGCTCCATTCACTTTAACTGCATCAAAATGACGTTACCACAAGCGCTGTGATTGGACGGCTGGAAAGCATTGTATGTCCTGCATTTACAACACTTCCAGTATGGCTGCCGTTTTTTCAGTCGCCATGGTTTCCTGTACAATGATAAACCAAGTGAGATACCGAAGAGCCCTTTCACCGGGCCTTTCAAAGTGCCCAACTATTCATTTGGTGTGCATTTTTGCAGGATAACCCTTCTTTCAGAGATAATGAGAGCGGTTTCTGACTTCTTCAACCTTTCTGTGTGCACACAACACAAGAAGTGGAAGTCCAGGTTCCATCTACTGCTCGCCTCAGAATGAGTTTGTACATTAAGTACTCTTTGCTTTGAGGAAACAGAAAGGTACAGACATCATTACACGCGAGGATAAACAAACAAGGCTTTCAGCTTTCCACAGTCACATGTACACTCACATAAGACTGCTTTTTCATGGTGCTACGCTTCAATGTGTCACAGTAGCTTCGCGATCCCTTAGCCACCACAGAGCTTTCCACTATATGACATGTTTTTTTTTTTTCATCCCTGTCTTGTGACACTTACAGCCCACAGTATGGATCCTCTGTAGTGGAAACTAATGCACCTGAGCAGTCATCTGTAAGACATCAGCAAAAAATAGCTGCTTCATTGTTGCAGCGTCGACACACACCACTTCACTGAAGACGACCATAATAGGCTCATGTCAAGTCGAGAGCTGCTTGTGTGTGCAGATTTATCTCTGTGTGTGTGTGTGTGTGTGTGTGTGTGTGTGTGTGTGTGTGTGTGTGCTTGCCAATCAAGACTTGTTAGAAAAAAAATCGGATGGTGAAGAGACTGGAAGTGAATCTGTTTCTTTTATTCTCTGTTCCTCAATTCTGCATTGATCGGCTTGCGTCTGAAAGGCTTAACTAACCTGTTTCCGTCTGACTGTCTACCTCATTTCCAGATGCCAACGCTGTCTTAAAAAGAAAAGGGATTGAAGAGATATGAATCCCCCAGACCACTACATTAAAAAAAAAAACTCCATTCCTGTAGCCTCTTCTTTCTCTGGCAGGCTGCTGATGTTGTGTCTGCCAGCATCTCCGAGCCTAAAGTCTGAAAATTGACTGCGAGCCATGTGGATGAAGGGTTTAAAAAATGAACGATAATGCTGGGTACAATGATGAACGTACAACGATAGTGATAATCCAGTTTGAGCTGATGGACAGTAATTCTGATATGAGATGGATGACACCTGCAACCTGTATCTGTATTCAACTCGCCTGCTCGAGTACATGACATAGAGACAGTTTAGATGTTTGTAGTAGAGTTGGTTTTGTTTGGTCAGGTTTGTGATTCTCTCTGTCCTAGATATATAGCGATTCTTGTGTTGTTGTTCACAGTGTTTAAAAATGACAAAATAACTACCCAGGACAGGAGCGCTGCATTCTGTAAACAATGTCCCAATTAGTCTGAGAAATCTGAGGTCCTCTTTTTTTTTTTTATTAAATGTCAACACTTCCCAATTAAATGTGAATTTAGTGCCAATAGGGATTTAAGTTTGAACCTTTTTGTATTATAAATGTACAAAACGTCTCAGTTCATCAGTGTAGAAATGGAAAAAAGTACAAAGTTGAACAGGAAATATGTCATCAGAACAAGAAAAATAGAAAAACAACTGAAGATTAAAAACGTGTTTTTCACTTGAGCTAATGGAGGTAATTCTTCTAAGCAGTATTTCATACACCTTTTTTTTTTTTTTTTTTAAATGGTAGTTTAGTACGACCCTTGAAAAACAATTCTTTAGGGATGCCAAAGGCCTAGTGGTTAGTTAGGGCGCTCCATGTACAGAGGGTGCAGTCCTCAAAGGGGACAGCACAGGTCTGAATCCAACCTGTGGCTCCTTTTCTCACATGTCATTCCTCACTCTCTCCCTCCCTCTCTCTCTCTCTCTCTCTCTCTGATTTCTGACTCTGTCCACTTCCTGTCTCTCTAATAAAGACTTAAAAACTCCTGAAAAAATAAAATGCTATTCTTGCACAGTAGATGCAAATAAAAAGAATCTTTCAAGAATTAAACTTAAAAAATAAGTGTTCTTTTTTTTAGTTGGAGACTGGTCCAACTTGACTGGTGAAGTCCTGATCCATCGATCTGGACAAACAGTCTGAGAGAGGTGAAGCTGCATCCTTAAACTTGATCAAATGAAGTCTCAAAACATCACTCCTTCGATAACATCGAGAGAAAATGGAAACTATAAGCCTTAACTTTATGAAACTGCATGTTAGTATGTTTCTTTTCATATTTGATTCAGTTTTGCAAACAAAAAGCACAACTACAAAGTAATCACCTGCACCTCATAGAGTAAAGAAAGACAGAGCTGCTCAATGCTCCGAGAGGCTGATGTACTTCTACTTCACATTTCTCCATTCTTGTTTTAAGATTTTAAATGTACTCTTCAAAAGATAGAGTCTTTATAAAATGTTCCTGGTTTCAATCTTTGAATGACTATTCCACTAAATGTTAGTATTTTTGTTCTGTCATTTGGTTGAACTAACCCCGCGTGCTCTAAAAAGTCACATTTAACACTGGCTTACTACACATGTTACTTACTGTAAGTCCCTCTCCGTTAATGAAAGACTCACACTCTTAATCACACATTTGCTCTAAAGATAGAAGCCCAGCCGAGCCGAGCAGGCAGTCAAGCAGCAATCATATCATTTCCTCAGAGGCCCAACACTTTGGGAGGCTTGTCTTAAGTTCCTCCCTCTTTACCAGCTTTTATGCGTAGGTGGCACCAAAATAAGATGCAAAGGTCCTCGGCAGTGAAGTGCGACCTCACTAATTAAGTCCAGCATTAAAGGGAAGCAGAAGTTGTCGCGTTCTTGACTGGTTTCTGGAGGGAGGGAGCTGACTGTGCTCGAGGCGTGCGCTAATTAAATCCCCCATATGGTAACTTGTACCGTGTCCACACTGGAGGAGTCACTCATGTGAGAGATTGCTCCCTGGCAGAGAAGACAAGAAGAGGCAGGAAACAGGGCTTTCCCTCAGTCGCTTTTTAGATGGTGAAGAGCGGAGGGAGGGACAGGGGATGGGTGAAGGGTGAAGAAAAAGAGAATAAAACGAAATATCTAGAACTTAAAATCTTGCCTTAGACAGCTTGCATCAAGAATCACTCCTGAAATAAAATGTGCCACACAGATGTGGTGACAGTGGGGAGGATGGAGAGAAGGAGCAACAAAGAGATCCTTTCAGTCCAACGTCCTGCTCCAACACAGCTATTCTCACCCAGGGTTTGTATTGGCTGCCTTCATTGTTCCATCACAAAGCACACACAGGTTTCTCCGGAGAGAAAAATTTGAAGCTTTGTCAGTCCATCATCTTGACTGAGACACTGACTGCAGCAGACCCAGAGAGGGACAACAGAACGCATCATAAACCGGGCATACACACCAAGCATGTCGACGTTTACTTAAAGTCAGGGGGTCTTGGCAGTCCGGACTGGATTTCAGAGCGTGATCAGAAACCAGAACCAGAAATAACCCCCAAAAAAGAAAGAATGATGGGTCTAATTTGAGGGATGCTGACACATGATAGGCAGCAGTTTGTTGTGCTTGGAAAGCTAAGCATCATAATTGGACAAACTGCCGTCTAGACAGATTTTCATATTCAGCTTTCTTTTGAGCACATAACACTAATGACCACCAGAGAAAAGCAACTTCCTGTTTAGACAAACACATCAGTCATACTAAGAAGAAGAATCAGTATAGTTTATACTTCAGTTTAATATGAGAAAAGTTCTGGTGTTCTGTGTAAGTGTAAGAAGTTTGCTACCAAAAAAAAAGGTCCTTAGTCATCCAGAGGTGTTTTGCTTTTACAGAGTCAGAACTGCAAAAGCACTTTGAGAAACTGCAAGCTGCAAAGGACAGCTCAACCTGAAACCACCTGCTTGGTGATATTAGCGAGACTACTTGCTGTTCGTGCTGATTTTCAAAAGTGAATAAGGTGGGTTGGAAAGAAAATCACCATTTCCCCTTTTCAGCCCTCTGCCAATCCCCTAATGCTACTTTTGCTAAGACGAGAAGTGTTTCAGAAGTGTGAACAAATGCAAAAAACACATATTTCCACCTCTATATTGGATAACACAAAAGGAAGCAGATGTGACTGCAGCCTCGTATAACCCTCAGCACATTACAAGTCATGCATCATTTGCATGGAGAGGACAATACCTCAGAGCATTGCACAAACACACAAACAAACAAAAAGACACGCACACTGACATTAAGAGATGAGCTGAATATTAAAAGAGTCCTCCTCTCCACCATAAGCAGCTAAGCCCGTTGTTATTGGAAAAGACTCGATCATGAAAAACAAACACAGTAGTCATGACAAACAGTGTAACTCTACTCCTGTCTCTGGGTGAAGTCGTGGAGCTCATTACTTCTTAATCAACACGCAGAGAGGCTGCAGGATGCGGCTGATGCTCCTCGTTTACTTTCATATCTCCATCTCAGGTGACCTCTATGCCTCTTTTTATGGCATCAGGACGCCGTCATCAGTGAGCCGAGGGTGTGAAATCATGTTAAGTGAAGGATCAGACATTGATTAATAACAGTGCCTATGTCTGCGTCTGTCGAGATGGACAGATTTTTCTCCTCGGCCCGTCTGTTATTGTCTGATATCTGACACAGCCACGGGGCATCACTGCCCAACACTGTCTGTGAATTTGATCAAAAAAAATGAACGAGGAGATCATTATGCTTTTGAAGCACGCGCCCTGAGGCAAAATGTGGTTCTAATGTATCTGCACTGTAGCCTCTCCTGCAGCATGAGCAGCTCCAGACAGATTCTGAGGATATGATTCTTCAAAACCCCATAAATATCAATCAATATGTTTAGCTACTTAGATGGTCTGATGATATTTTTTTGGTTACCCTTGGACTCATAATGAGTGAGGGTGGATGACAGTGAGGGCTCAGCTGCTGCAGTGAGCACTGCAGAAATATTGCACATGATGGTCTCTCGCCACAGGGAACTGGAAACTGCTCATGATGAAATTCCACAGAGACCAGAGACACAACCGGGAAGCTTTTTCAATGACCACAAAGTAGCAGCACAACACTTACAAAGAACTGCACCATGGAGTATGTATGGTAAAGCTGCTCAACTGGTCTTCATTAGAGGAGGAAATCTAATAAAATGTCATTACAGATGTCTGAAGTCAGTCATTGTTTTTGCATTACTCCTGAAGCTGCTTTTCACCCCATGTGCAGTGTGTGCCCATAATGACTAAAGCTATCACACCAGCATCATCTTTTGTGCGATGGACGCTATAAACATGTTAATTTCTGCTGTAAAAACGGCTTTTTGAACGGGGTGAGTTTGTGACTTCTGGCCTCTTGGATCCAGCCTCAAGCGGACACTGAAATAACTAGAGCTTTTTGCACTTCCACATTGGCTTCATTTTCCAACACTGAAGGTTGCCGCTTTGGTACAACATCCAAAAAGGTCCACCACTATGGAAATAAGAGCAGTGTATTGGAAAGAATCTGGCCAAATGGCACGCATCACAGTACACAGGTTGTCCAATTTATTGAAACTTGTTGCTACATATATTCACGTATATTGCTAATATCTTGCAAGCAATGTGCTAGATTGGACTTTTTTAAAATCTAATTGTAGAAACCTGTGAATAAATAACATCTACTTAGAAAGACATTATATATAAAAAGTTGACTAGTATTATTTTTTCTGTAAACTATGAGCATTTTATTTCTCACTCCCTGTAACATTTTACATGTGTGTTACCTGTGTTTTGTTCATTAAATAAATCCCTTAAGTATTCATTTTGACCTCTCTATACCAGAAAAGGTGAGATGATAAATTAGGCTGACTTATCTAATTGAAACCAAAAAAAAGGGCGAGCCTAACAGACCCGAGGTTCCCGGCAACAGGCCTGTGTTTTTTGTGTATAGCAGACTTGCTTTTGGTTATACCACGATCTCCACCAAACAGGCCCACACCCCTTCCACTAAACTTTCATATGCAAACAGTTGTACAAGGGTGTTTTCACACTCGAACTAACAAGAGGCCAAAGCAGTTTGGCTCCCTGAGTTTGGCAAGTTTGCCTAAGTGTGAAGTATCCTGGTGTGGTTCAAGAAAGGTGAAAGCCAACCACTCTGCAAATAATCACTGCAACAACTCGACCTCCATGGTGTGAATCATGTGAAAAGCAATAAACACTTGTTCATGAAAACTCAGCAATTTTCTGTCCCTCTTGAAGATGCTGTTTGCTGAGCAAGGTGCATTATAACAGGACATCAGTGAAACCGATAGCATGCAAAAAGCACGGACGACTAGATGTGATGTCAGCATACAACGTTCAATATTTTGAAGGACTCTGGTGCTAAAATCCAAACTCACCCCTCCAAAATGTCTGGAGAAATTCTCCAGGTTCTGTATTTGACTGGGCCGCGTGACTAACAGCCTTTACATCAGATGCTGAATGAGCACATGAGCAAGTTGACGTCTGGTCGGGAGATCCCCGCAAAACTGAGTCACTGTCGACTTTATTGCAACAATTTATGTGCAAGAAAAACTGAAGAAAGTTTAGAAGACTTCTGCATGCATGCCTCTGTTTGTGTGTGTGTGTGTGTGTGGCACGCGGGGGGGGGGGGAACAAACAGTCTGCAGAATGAGGCAGACGTTGTTTCTGGAAAGGAAGTGTGGCTTTTTTGTGCAGAGGAAGTATGTGACATGTTTGACTGACCGCTAGCTCAACTGTGTTTAAAGTGTGCCTGTTTAGCATGCAACCAGACTGTAACTAAGTTATAAATATTATCCACCTACTTCAACTATATTCAGCAACCTGTGGCATAAATTATGTTTATTTTAGGATCCTTTTCACTACTGGCTCCAAATGTCACTGATGTGAAACACACTTAGATATGTCTGACATTATTGACCTTGTCAAGCTCCTTGTACTTATTTCAATGGTAGGGCTATTTCTGTGTAGGTACACTGTGAGAAGCTTAACTGGAGTCAAATATATGTACACACATAACCTGTCAATAAATCAGATTCAGGTTGTTATTGTCATATAACGCTCTGTACACATGAAATGATGTCATTTCAGGATTTGACATTATTTGACATTTCCATCACTGCTCTGCAAAGCCACAAACTTTAACATTATAAGGAAACAGAAATAGAATATGATTAATGGAATACTATTATTACGTCATCACTCCAGGAGACTCGGACCAGTCAAATGTTTTTGTCAAATTACATTTATTTCAAGCTGAGTCATTCTAAACATTTCTACTAGCAGCATAATTATCTACAGATGTCTTCTCATCTCCAAAACAAGCGTGGCCCAGTAATCAGAATTCAGAAGACTTTATTTGGTTCACATGGTTTTGACTGGATATCCACAGAGGTCCCAACCCTTGCCAAGACAACAGATGTTTTGATTAAAAAGTGGTGGTTTTCAAATAACAAATCAGTGTAAATCAAGCTCTTTGGTGAGCTTCAAGGAGTTCGAGCTAATTTTAACTCACCACTGGATAAAATCTAAATCCAGTCAAATGATTTTAATGAGTTAAAAACACTGGTGGCATGACATGATGCACGAAGCAACTAGTCAGCTGGAAGTGCGGGTGATAGTTCAAACTCTGATAAACGAGTGTTTGACAACTAAAACCAGACCAGTAAGAAATAAAGAAGGAGTTTGATGAATGGAATAAAACAATCATAAGCCAAGCTTTGAACTGAACAGCCACCTCTAAACCTACTGACATAACTTGTAGTCCAGTACAAACCACTAATCAGCCGCCACCCTGCTGGTGTGATCAGTGTGATCAACAGTGTGATCCCTGTTTGACAACAATATCAATCTCATCCCATATAATTTGATACAACCCCCAGGCTGGAGAGTCAGATGTGGTTTGGGTGGTTCCTAAATGTAGAGGTTTATCAGAGCGAAGAGGAGCCAGACAGGAAGGTGTGAAGATACAGATGGACCATATGCTGGTGTGGGTTAAATGTTCGCTCCACTGGACAGAGAGAAGGAGGCATGCTGCTGACACGTCTGCCTCGTCTGCTTCTGAACAGAGCGTGACCCAACAATGGCTTCAATTCCGTTAGGACGAGGTCTTCCCTTTGGTCTCAAAACTCTTCTCAAGCTGGAAAAGAGTTTTAAAAAAGGTGCAAATACACATGGCTCCAAAAGATCATCAAGCAGACTGCGAAATCTATATCACGTCTTAACAAGTGTCAAATGTTGGCCACTTAAAATTCATTTTTCAACACAAGAAACTCTACACAGTCATTTTACAATAGCTAAAAGCAACAGGGAAATAACTGGAGAGAAGTAAGAAAATACCGTGATTGTCCAACAAGGTCCAGTTGCATCATAGCAGTAAATCAGACGTATACAGTCAGGCTCATACTGCAGGTTTGAAGCTTTAGGAGCTGCTGTCACACTGCTGACAGGGTGATGTTATCCCAAGGGTCGCTCAGGCCGTGGATTTTAATTAGATTTTTGATTTGCCTTTACCTCCGTCAAAGGTTAACCGATTAAACATGGATTAATGGCAAGATGAATGTCTGAAAGAACATGGTCTCACAGCACCTTCACTGACATTTTGGTCGCCACCGCAGAGTTTTACTTGATTGCATCATACCGTAGGGGAGCGGGTATTTCTTATATTTTGTACAGAAAAACTACAGGAGAGAGACACGCAAGAGTCCGCCAAGTTCCCCGAATTACTTTAGAAATGTAGAGAATTCAGTGAAAAAACAAAAAACCAGGGGATATTAACATTTAAAGTCCACAAACTATTCCAACAACAAACACATCTGTGCTGATGGATTTAGAGACACATGTACTTGTCAGTTACTTTCTACACAAAGAGCTCAATGCAATAATTTGATTCTGATTAAACATTTAAACATGTGTGCCAAAGTCAAACAGCAGTTTCATTAACCTATCTTTGGTAAGCATACTCTTGTATAAACAGTGTACCAGGGACCTGATGGATTTCACACTTCCTGTTAGTCATAAGAGCAAGTGGAAATGTACATAAAATACAAGTGAACTCAATAATGAGATGATGGTGTAATGTCCGTTTCTTTGATAAAGCGAGTTATTTCAGAGCGGAGACTCTAAACAGAATTAGTCCGTTCTGAGTAGGACAATCAGATTGCTCCGTTCGAGGAACATAATTACTTCAATCTTCATTTTTCTTCTTTGTGAGTGGACTTCTTAAGTTTCTAGCAGCTTCTCCATAATGAGTCTAAAGATGACATTAATGGGGACAAAACTGGTCCATTTTCCTGATTGCCAATGGCTACATCAGCATTCACAAACGCTGCTGCGCCATCTCACTGAATTCAGATATCGCACACACAACAGACCCCGTATATCAAGCACAAGCTCAAACACTTGTCAAGGTTTTTCCCGCAGGCCCTGAGAGCCCCTTTTCAGTTCTCTGTGGTTCCCACACCGACTGAAACAGCCCTTAAACAGAATCCCAGATCCACAGATTCAGGACATTTCTATACAAGTCCTCAGGTCACCAGCCTCACTCTCTCCACCCCTCCTTATCCGAGAGAAAACAACAACAAGCTAAAAACAATGTGCCCATTAAGGGTCTCTCTCTTTTGGGAGAGGACTGGGATGGCCAGGGCAGTTCTGGAGAGGGAATTGGGGGCCATTTTGGGGTCGACATGGCATGAAATTGAATAAATAAATGAAGAAATCCCCTCTTTGTGGCCTGAGTGCAGCAGAGCCAGAGAATGGCCCGTGGTGCTGCCACAATGAGGGACCCCAGCAAACCTTAGCAGACTTCTTTCTCCCTGACGCCGTAATTCACATCTCTCCCTCCCTCAGCTTCCCCTCACCCTCCAACCAGCCCCTCACTGTCTTCCAAGAGAAACCCTTTTTGGCAGAGCCAATCACCAAAAACACAAAGTCTTCTTTGAGTCTGGTCCAGTTTTTTTTCCTCCCACTTTCTCTCACTTCCGCTTTGAAGGACTTTAAACTTGAGGGCTCTTTGAGACGCACACATGGGCGGAAACTAAACCCTACATGGGGATGAGACTGTGTCTCAACCACAGAGGACAGACATCACTGGACCAGAAAACTTCCTGTTCAAGACTGCCTACTCATCAAGCCCACATCGGCTTTTTTGCACCAATGAATGTATGCGGTGAAAAATCTCTCAGTCTGGATGTGAGCCCTTTTTAGTCCATCAAAAAAAATCTGCTTTCTCAAAGTGTCATGGCTGCAAACATCTGACTCATCTGTGCATGACTTGTTTTTTTTTATTGGCCATGTTGGCATGTTCCTACGATGTGGTACTGTATAAATATCTGCAGTGATATCTCCTCTTCCTCAGGTTGTTAGGCAGCTCTTTCCACACAATTAAAGCCTCATTCCCAATTCTTACACCCATTACCCAAACAGTGAAGTAGAAAACTTCTGTTCTCACGTACTCCCTTAGTGAAAATGAAAATGGAAATTTCCTTCATGCTTGTGATGCACAAAAGAGTGCTGGATCATACGTCTTTATAGTCGTTTCCTTTTTTTAAACTCTGAATTTAACCAGCTGGCAAATTCAAACATGCACATCTGCTTCAACCTGTTAATCTGTTGAAGTGGTCCAACTCTATCTGCATTTGACGTCTGTATTTTAATTCAATTCTGGACTAAAACAGCATATTCTTATCTAAATGATCACCCAATTTGATCTCTGCCATTGCCCACACTCAGGTTTGTCAAAGATTTGTCTTTGAGCCCTTCTCCGAATGACTTTCATGTTGAGGGGTGACATGTGGTGATCAGAAGATAACATCATGGACCAGATTGTCAAGGCCATCTGGACGTTTGGATGTGAGTTTTTCTGCTGCTGACAGACGTAGGCATCAGAGTGTGGCGAGTGTGGAGTTGAGTGAGCCATCAGAGACCTGTGAGGCTCCTGACTGAGCAAAGAGAGACTGCAGAGAAAGATTTATTACACCAAACTATTTTAGCTGCATTCATTTAGCAATATCCTACACATACAATATTCCCTGTAAAAATGTGTAGCGGAACAAAAATATTTCTTTACTTTGTCCTTGCAATGCAAATTATGAAAAAAGTCATGCAAAAATTAATTTCTAAGCAATACATTGAACTTTGAGGGAGAAACATCTCTGACCTCTGCTGCAGACACTATGCATCATAAGAAACAATGACCCTCTTTGCACCTGGTATCAACATAAAGCGACCTGATCACAAGTGGACAGCACTTGAGTGACAGCGTTGAAGCTTTGCATTGAAAATGTGTCTCCAGTGGCCACTTGTGATCGGATCACACTTGCCTGCTACATATGCTTCTCCCAGTTCGTAACAGTGCCATCGTAGATGATGTAACTTGTTGGGGCAGTCCTTAATGTGGCTCAGGACACATGAGCAGTCACACTACCAAACCCATGTGGATAAATGTATCCCAGATCACCTCCGTAAGCAGCCTGATTGATCAGATCTGTATGCATATCAGGAGAAATTGGAGTGTATTCACACTAGGGATGCTGGGAATGTTAGATCAAAATATAGCCAAACCATGCTGCTCCTATGAGATGGTATCCGTCCACTGTGCTCGTTTACATCCAGTTAGAAGAGCAGGAGGAACAGGCCTGTTAGCAGGAGCAACAGCCAGTCTGTCGCTGCAGCCACAACTAGTGGTGGTTGGCTGCGTTACAGTTTGAGCGTAAAATGACTGCAACATATTAAAAATGTATTTAACTAACTAGTAATTCTGGTGCTGACTAACATGATGATGTTAAACCGTTAATTCAACTAAACACGCACATCCCTAGTTCACATGTAGCATTAAGGCTTTCCAATTGTGATCTGATCCCTCAGGGGGAATACTGTTGTAAACAGGGACCATTACAGTCTAAAATAAACTTGAAATCTGATAATTTTATATTGCTGTTTCATTGTATTTTTAAGGTGTTGTTAATATCATTATCTTAAATCATCAAACAAAGTTAGACCACATCGAAACAAAGGACACTTAAGGGGAATTATCTATTGACAAACTAATGTCCTCTAAAGTGGAGGGTTGTTTTTTGACTCACAGAAAAGAAAGATACATAAATATAATAATGATCACATGAAATGGAGACAGCCTTGTAGAATGCATGCAGGTGCTGCATCTTAAATGGTTTAAATGGCTTTTAAAATGTATGTGCACTGTAAAAGATGCCATGAATGAAAGGGTTAACTTTTGGAACATAACCAAGAAAAACCCAGACAGAGAGAGCCACACCTGGCATTCAGCTGGGCAGACATAAACTGTGTCATGGGCACAGACTAATTTGGTAAAACACCAAATTAGTGTCCTACACTACACCATAATGGTGATTTGGCAAAGCAGAGTGGGATGATCACAGAGGACACCCACTGATTAAGACCAAAACAGTAATTTACCAACTCCATAGAGAACAGTGTTTAATGGACGTACAGACAGCAGCTAGTTGAAGCCATTTCCATCCATAAAAATGCTAAAAACACACTGATGCAACTGACCTACATTCTGTCTCAACTTCTCTCCTTGGCAGCCACTAACACCACTAACACTTCTGTTAGTCTCCACTTCTGAAAGCAATGCTTCCAGGATAATTTTGATTCACAATAGTCCAGCTCGCTGCAGCATCAAAGTGTTGCAGAGAGATAACAGAGAATAGAACTTCTCATTGTGAAACTAGATCATATTTAATCATACGATGAAAAGAGGCAGTCCTGGTAAGAGCACTGCAAAAATGCTCCACCAGTTCCTACAGTTCCTTATTTTAGCGGAGTATTTACAAATGATTCCTTAATAAAAGAAAATCTGTACTTCCTCGTTTTAAAAGGTTTTCATTTCATAATTACAAAACATAGATGTGTCACTTCTTTCCAGCAAATGTGAACTCAATGAACACACACAACATGATGGTCCAAAGCATTCTGGATGGAAGAACATATACATAAGCTTTAGCTGTGAGAATGGGTGTTTAGATCTTATAGAAACGCAGCGCCAACACTGGTATTATTTCTTCATGTACTTTATTTTCTTGGAGTTTCTTCAGTCACTTACTTCATATTTCTAAAATCGGTGGCACAAACTTAAGGTATTTTATGCAAAATATGCAAAACCTTTTTTGTTTCTTTTTTTAGATCAATTTTAAGTAGGATGATGTACTCAACAATCTCCCCAGGCCATATAACATCCGCTCACTGCTGCATGCACGTATCATGTTATAAACTTATAAAGCTTCCATAGCAACGACATCATCAATAACGATGAGCTTAAACATGTCCGTACAGAATGAAGGCTGTAGCTATGAAATGTTCTGTATTAGCTCACTTTAACTGGATTATGCAAAAGATGATTTCTGGCAGCAGTGAGTCAGGGTGAATGTTGTTTTTAAACAGTTGTAACCAGAGCTGCTTGCACTCACTCAAGGGTTTGTTTTTTTGGTCTGTCATGAATCCAGTCTGTAGACTCTAGAGCATCATGTAAATCACAGCTGGAGGCAACAACAAAAAAAAGATCCCCCCAGAAATTGGCCGTGGTTATTCGTCATGTCAAAACTTGGTACGATTTCCTGAAAGGTTTCCTGTCAGCACAAGAGAACAAAACGATGGCATTAACAGCTCGAGCATGCATGACTCAGGCCTTTAATCATGCCATGTTAGCTGGCAAAAAATGTCAACGCACTGAACTTGTGCCAGAATACAAACCCTTCAGCGAGCGGGTCCAAGAGTTTGTCAGCAGCTGTCTTGAACAGTTACAACAACAAAGTCTGCAGCCACTCGGAGTTACTGGGTTAAATTACATAAATAGGAAAGATCTCTGTTCATTAGTGAAGTCAGCTTGTTATCTCAGAGCTATTGTTGAACTTTGCATGACATGATAATCACTACATAAGCCTGACTTGTTCTCAACTACTTAAGTTAATATTCAAACACTCTTACTTTTTGTAAATTAACCAAGAAACATAATTCAACAATGTTCTGTCTGCCAGATCTTTCCATGGTTCAGCACTCACTCTGGCTGACACACACAGTACACTCTATTGGCACTTGTAGGCTGAACAATCATCTGACACACTGTGATTCAGTTTTCTTTCAGTGGAAGTCAGAATGCTTGGCTGACATTTACCGTTGACCTTAAGCTGTCACACCAAAGACAACATGGATGAAATCTACAAGACCGAACTGGATAGAAGCTGAACCCACAGATTTACACCTTCAACCCATGTGTTTATCTTTTAATCAAGATCTTAAGTCCACTGGCACGACTTGAGATTGCTTGCCAGCAGTTTTGATGGGAGGATAGATTTTGGATAACCAGGAGACAACATCCAGGGCCAAAAATGAAGGGAAGAGGAAGTGCCAAAAAACTGCAGTATCATGAGTGGCCACCTGTGGTTGCCTCTATAAAGAAGTCAATACATACAGAGACCTGGCGGCACCAACTTAACAAAATACTTAAATATATTTACAGTGTAGCAAAGAATCAGATTTTTATCTCTACAGCATGTACAGGGAACTTATTATTGCAACACAATACCCTACCGTACCGTACCACAATGTACCATACCATACTGTACCTTGCCATACCATACCACACTGTACCCTACCATACCATACTCTACCATACCACACTGTACCATACCACACCATACCTTACCCTACCAAATAGAATTTCAGTCAACCTCAGCCAGTTAATGAATTAGCATTGAGCATTCACTTTATGACTTTTGGTAGCCTACCCTCTAAACCCTTGTTCTCATCCAAATATGGGTTATTTTGGCCGCATAAAAACAAAAAATGGTCATTGCAATAAACTGCTAAGAAACTGCGGCAGTGTTGCAGAACAAGTGGCAACAGAAGAAGAGGGTTGGTGGAGTGTGATATGGGTGTGACTCTCCTTTGTCCCATTGTGTTATGGCTTGTGTACAGTGGAGCTTCCTAACTGGACAGCATACAGGCCGGACATTTACTCAGACCCGCTCCGCTCAGTCAACACTTCAACAGTCCTGTAATCGTACCCAGACTTCATCGAACATCGTCGACACATTCTCTACCTTTAAGAAGCTTTGTGTGAAGTTGTTCTGTGGTTAGTTTTGTTGCGCAGCACCTCAAGGAGGTATATGACCTCTGATCCTGAAAGAAGCCACACATCTGGTTGTATTTGAGAACGCAAACAAACATTGTTAGCCCGCTGCCACAGTTTGTAAACCAAACAAGGAGCTCCAATGAGAGAGATCCCATCAGGTCTTTCTGCAAGTATTCCTCCATCCTATTCATTCATCTTTCAGGAGTGTTCTCATCAAACATGCTGCAGCCATTGTCCATCCTGAGAGAGAGCATGTCCTAACTTTGTTCAGGTCAAGATATCCAAGGGGACATTAGAGCTCTCATGTTCCTGTAGTTTAACAAGTCATGCCAGGTCAGCCACTGTATCATATAACAGCTTGAACAGCACTTCACAGAGCTTTTCAGATACACTGTTCTCACATCCTCTTATTTGTTTGGCTTGCTCCAGCAGTAAAAATGTCTCCGTTAACCAAACAGTACAACTGCAAAGTCTGTTTTGCCTGCATTCTTGACATTGCATGACCTGTTGTTTGACACACTGAAATCAGTGCCTGATACAATGTTCATGAGTTCTTGTGGTACATTTTTCCCCTTCTTCCACACCCCTCAGATTTCAAAGTACCGCCTTCTAAATAGTTTCACTTTAACTTCAGAAACACTTGAAAAGAAACGTCTAATCTTATTTAATACCTATGACGGCAAAGTCAACATTCAAAATAAGACATCCTGCTACCCTGATGACGTCAAATGACTTTTCTCCTACGCTCATTCAAGCTGGAACAATGCGCAGACATCTCTCGCAGGGTGGGGTGATGGTAATGGGGGGGGATGTTGACATCATGCCTCCGGGTGTTACAGTGGTTTAGACTTGTTAACTTAAATTCTTAAAATTCCTGCTGCAGTCTTATGCCTTAAAGAAATGGCTTATCAACACACATGACTTTAAAACAAAAAAAAGCAAAAAGATTAAGTTGGAAAAACTGGCACTAGCTTCCATTTACGCTGCAGCCTCCATTGTAATGAGTTGGCTCCACTGCAAGGTACCAGTTGTACCAGAGTCAGATGGAAAGGTGCACAGTAGCAAACACTTACGTCATATGTTCACCTCAAAGGTATGTCAGTGGTTCATGCTTTGACCTCAGATGTAAGGTAGTCAGGTCAAGCCTAGTCTAGTCACTTTCTTTATGAAGCACGTTCACAAATCAACAGATTCCAGAAAGTGCTTTATAGTCGGGAAGGGTGGGTTAGGATTTGGCTGTTCAGGTTTATAATCAAACATGAAAACATACAATTGTATTCAATAAAGCAAATAAAAACGAAAAAAGGCCCAAACTATCATTTAATCGACGACATGCAGTAAGAGGACCCTGCAAATGAGGTCAGAATAGAAGATCTGAGGGCAACATTAAACTGGAAAAAAACAATGTGGCAATGATTAAACTGAGGGTGTAAGTAAATATTTTGATACACTCGAGTATTGCAATGTTGCTTTTTGTGATGATGTCTCTTCGCAAACACACTGCCTAGTTTATTAATCAATAATCTGCATGCAAAATGTATTTTCTTTACTTTATCTGCAGATCGCTTTGCTTTAGGCAGGATAAAAAGCTGTGCTGTGATGATGGGTGTTACAGGGACTGTGGAAAACATAAAAGCAGATCCAATTGTTCTGACTGCAATAACAAGAAAACTTGTTATCAGACTTAATACATGTGCTGCCTGTTGTCTTTGGCAGTTTTCATGTCCAATATATTGCAACAAATCCAAACCCCTCATTTGTGATGTGAATCATATTGTTGGATTATTTCCAATAAAACACTCTGGCACTTGACCGGAGCATAAACGAGGGACTGAGAGGAACTGTTGTGAGTATGACCTATGTGACCTTCAGGGGGGGGGGGGGGGGGGGGGGGGGTAAGGAAGGTACAAAACAGTCCTGGTCAGAAAGAGAGTTCTGTCTCTTTATTGTATTTGAACAATATCTGCCTCTGCTGAACACCACCCTCAGAATTGATGGTTTGACTATCCATGGAGTCTGTATACAATTTCTCCAACAGGGATTTTAAAGCCCAGTAATAATAAAAATCCTCACAAAAACACCAGTGGTCTGCCATGGTAAATGTTCTACCTGCTGTTAGGACTCCACATGCTGTTTTTCCCCTTTGGCTTTTGCTATATATGTGAAGCCTGCCTGTGTTTGTATGACTTCAGCTGGGCTGAGGTTGCAGCCAACTGAAACCACCAGCATTGTGGCCAAGATGAGAGTTAGAATCTGAAGCTATTTATACCCACTGAGCCCAGAGAAACTTCATCCTGGTCTTTCCCACCAAGTGGGGGAGGGCTGAAGAGATGAAGTGGAGTGGGGGGGGGGGGGGAGAGAAGGGGAAAAAGGTAAGAACAAGCTGAAGTAAAGAGAGGAAACTCAATGCTGGCTTCCTGCACGTGTGTCTTCCTGGGCACCAGCCAGATGATGTGTGTGTGTTTGAATGCACGTACACATGCCATCCTGTTTGCTCAGCAAGTGTATAGAAAAGGCAACAACACAAAAAAAAGAGGAAGGGGTGTGAAAGGCTGCAGCTTCATATTGTACGTGCATGCGCATACAATAAAACGTCTGCACAGGAGGAAACATCAGCGTAAGACAACATGTGTAATCTCACTTGTGTGTGGGCCAAAGCAAGGGTCAGAGGGGGCAGGATTTCCAGATGTTTCCTATTATCCTGCAGCCCTGACGAGACCTTCCTGGTCACCCTACACTCTGTCTTTCATTCTCAGAATTAAGAAGGAAGGCTGAAAGCTGACTAACTTTACAGCCACATGATTATTATTCTGTTGTCTTTAGCGGAGAGGACTCATAACAGGCATGGGTCAGTGTGGTTGAAAAGATGGCAAAAACCCTATTTTTACGGTTTTGCAGGAAAATCCCTGACATCTACCAGGTATGACGTCAATGCCCCTGGTCCTGACATAGATAGCCTACATTTTGGTGGATCACGGCGGGGAAAATCCAGTTGCTTGGATTAAATCAACAAAGCACAGCCCTGAAGAAAATCCCCACTAATCTATGGCTTTAAGAAATTATCAATTCACACAAACCAGGGATTTTTTTCCCCCCAACAAAAGCAGGAAGAGAGCAGTTATCACCACTGACTGTGATTTGAAAAGGAAAGGAGCCAGCTTCCACTTGGTCTTGAAGAAGAAACAGATTTGGAGATTTGCAATGACAACACAGAGCAAACCCAGTCCTCTAATCCCTCCTTTCACATGTCCCCCTACCCCCTACCCCCTTCTCACCTCTTCTCCACCCAACACCCCTACATGCTTCCTCTCTAGCGTGTTGGGTGAGCTTGTTGGCGCTGGTAATTGCCAGGGGATGAGTGACATGCAGAATGACTGAGATGCCAAAGCTGGATAAGCATCTCTTTTGTGTGTCATTGCAATCATTGCAATTGAGGAACGATGCCGCACGGGGGGCTAAAGATCTATCAGGTGGAGGACGACTACAAAGGGAGGGTGAAAATAAATCAGTGATAAGGCGATCGAGATTGACGTGGGCGGTCATCGGTGAGCTTCCTTTCATTGGTGGCTGTTTAATTTCTACCACTGACATGAGGCTTAAACCCCAAGGAGACTGAGCTAAAACTAAACCATCAGTTGTGGACAGATAAGACAGAAGCTGTAGGGTCAACATAAGTAAATCAATAGCATGTAATGCTAAGATCTGGACTTAAACAGTGAGACATTGACATCATCTGGATTTTTCTCGAGCGTGGCTGCAACTGAACTGACAGCAGAAAATGGTTTATTGAGCTAATTATCAACAGTATGTCATGCATCAGTCATAGTCGTAAAACTGGAGGAGAAAAGGGGCAAAGGTCGTTAAGAACAGTGCTCGAAGGGTTAATGTTCCCACCAACATAATGCAGTTACTGTTGCAGAGATGTACGTTATATCATTTTAACATGATAAACAGCTCATTTATTACATTTTTATTTTGAAGCAATTTTGTAAATAGCTTAATTTTAGACACGTGATGGCAAGAATTGGCCGCCTTTAAATGTTTTGAATTTCCATGACTGGTATAGGCCTCAATGGAGTCAATGCGTCATTATCTGCACTGATTTCCAGCAAACAAGGAACCAGATTGTGACCACAAGCCATGTCCTGTTTTCAGTTACATAGGTGCAGTTCACTTTCACTAGAAGGGGAAATACCTCTCACTGTCAAGCTATCACTATTACTAATTTGCATATCTAACTCACAGAAGATGTGTAAATATACTAACAATTCTGAGAGAGATGTTAGATAGCATTCAGAGAAATGGAAAGTATCTCACTTAGCGATATGCCAGATCAATGACGAACATTGCTCTCTGAAACAAAAATAACTGCTCCGATTCTTCTCCATAACAACTCACTTTTCATTCCCCATCGCTACTTTGGCCTCTTCCATCTGAAGGGCTACGCAAACCCAAAACAATTAACCCCCCACCCGGAACGACTCCGTCCGTATCTTTACAGAAACCATATGTTTTGAGCTCCCACAGCCAGACTTCCCTTATCAACACCAGCGTGAGCTGCATGGGGGGACACAGCCTCGGCTCCCACAGAGGGGATGAGGAGCAGGCTCAGCTGGACCCTGGATGGAGAGCTTGGGAGGGATTTGTAGAGGATCGGCGCTGGTTGTTGGACTGATGTTTTCTTTCTTTTTTTCCTTTTTTTTACTTTCAGCATGGTCCTTTAGCAATGAAAGCTATACTGAGCGGAGCGCCCCCAAAACACTAAATCCTCTGTAGTGATTGTCTCTGGGGCCTTGGAAGGGAGTCACATGACAAGAAAACATATATTACCACATATGGGGAACTAGAGTATAGAGCAGCATGCTTTGGCATCAGAGCTTGTCTACACAGTATGAGAACATATGTGAGGATGGCTCGTGATGAGGTTAATGAAATGCATCCATCCCATCCAACAGAAACACTTCTGTTTCTGCTTTTTCTGCTGTCACTTTCTGCTTTTCTTAATGTCTAAATGTGAGTTTGAATCAAAGGCTGTCAAAATGTTTCTACACTCTGATACCATGTGTTTTAAAATAAAACAATCTGTTATTTTATTGATGTATAGTACCGTATCAAAAAGTAGTCAAGCTTGAAAAAAACTTCACATCATCAGTCATATCTGAACCAAAAGTTGCTGCAAGGGAAAGAAAGAGCCCCGTCGAAACTGTACAAATACGTCAGCAATGTTTCAGCACAGACAGTGTGCTCGCGTAAATAAAAACAAGAAACTTCCCAGTTATTGGTGCCCACCAGTACTTGTATTGTTGTTGCCATGGTATCCAAACAGCCATGGCATCATCATTTTTTCTAGCATCATATCTAAGTTTAAAAACATGGTATGGTGACAGCCTTTGTTTAGAGATATGGTCTGAGGAACTCTACAATTGCTGCAGATGTTCTCTGTATCTCAGGGATGCTGCCATTTAAAAATAACAGCTTTTCCTCTGGTCACCAGTGCCACCAATTGACACATTTAATGGCCCTTGGACAACTTCATTGCATTATTGTTTGGATTTCTAAACTCCCATTTTTGCAAACATTGCAAACAAGCTTCAAAGCTACGTTTCTTGGTATGCAAAAAAAAGCATCGCGGCTGCAGAGGATGTTTGAACAAACACAAATTTAGAGAGTTGGCTAACTAGTTGGACATCAAACCATCTAAATCCAACCAAAGACTTTTTTCTGAAGAAGAGCTGCTGAGCACGGCAGTAGCATGCAATGCATCCTGGTACATGTATGACGACATTGTTTTATGTCTTGATTACTTTAGGTGACCACATTGACTGCCAACACTATCTGAAATGTGTGAAAAAATCATTTTACCAAGATGATAAAAAAATGAGAAACAGACCTTACATTTACACAGACCTCGATATCAAGCTGCACGTGACACTGTTGAATTAGAAAAACACCGGTAGCTGATATCAAATAGAGACAAAAATTCCAACACAGGATCATAAAAGCAGGAAATAATGGCTTAATCTCCACTCCTTTTTAAACTACAGCCTTTGCTTTATAATTGGAAATGCTATACAAAGACACATTGATAACATTCCCCTCCGGCCGGAGCGAGTCACTCCCCTCTGGCTATCACCGTATGGCTTAAATCAAGACATGCCAATTGATGTAATGTCGGGGAGGAGCATGGTGGAGGACACCAGCACTGACAGCTTTCAGATGTTCACAGGGGGAAAAAAAGCTTCCAGGCTTCAATGATAAAAGAGTGGGGCTTTGTCTTTATCAATACGTCTGAACTGACTTTTTGAGATGGGGGGGAGTAGGTCAAAGCATGTCTCGCTCTGCTGCCTGGTCTGTCTCGTTGCAGAAGATAAGAATTGGCTGCCTCTCAGCCCTCGCATCATTTTTTAAAAGGAAATCAAAGAGATA
This sequence comes from Labrus bergylta, assembly GCF_963930695.1. Taxonomy (NCBI): domain Eukaryota; kingdom Metazoa; phylum Chordata; class Actinopteri; order Labriformes; family Labridae; genus Labrus; species Labrus bergylta. Next base: position 23,828,119 of record NC_089206.1, read on the forward strand.
GACAATCCAGTGTGTTGTCTTTTTCTGAATGTGTTCAGTAAACGAGTGAAAAGTTCAGCTGCATACATATCTCAAAACGTTGTGATGTAGTTACCACTTCCAGATGATATAGTATCTTTGTGACATTGAGGAAACTTTGAGGAAGTTCTTCGACACATGACAGCACGAGAGGAAGAAGGAACCATGACCACGTTTGACAAATACTTTCCAGCGATTGAAATCGGACAATTTTACCAGCAGATAATATTCAGTCGTTGCCTTGTCAATCTTTTGAGCCAGCAGGGGGGACAGAGCGGGTAAAAGATACCCTGAAATCCCCACCAGCTTCAGGGGTTGTGTTTTGTAGCTTACACTGACCTTTGACCTTGTTGTGGAGGTGGGGAGACAAAAAGGGGGGGCTTACCCCTACTACAAGCAATAAAGCATTATAATATAGTCCCATTATTGCTGTCATATTAAATGCAGTCAATTTGGAGTAAGTCCCACAGTTGTATTCGTCTCAGCTGGAGGCAGACACCACCTGCACAGTTCAAGTCCAACAGATGACAAGGCAAGGATAAAGGGAGGAGACAGAGGGACGTGAAAATGACACAAAGATGTGACAAATTGAATAGTCTCCTGGCTGCAGGTGGGAGCCATCTATGTCTGGCTGAAAGTAGCATGAAAAATCACCAGGACAATCATTCATCAAAGGCAGCTGATGCGGCCAACAATGAGTGAATAAGTAGGCTAACTGTGCTGAAAGTGCTTCTTATCTCAGTGTGGAAAAAAGGGAGGCGTGGTGGTGTTGAATGCTCATGAATAGGCTACCTAATTATTTGCAAAGCCAGTGTGAATAGAGCTCTCCTTTGATTGTTTTGAACCTGAGCTTTAGCACACAAGGGAGAGGTGTGAAAGATGCCCCGGGCTTCAATTTGAACACATTTACACAAGGTCTTATGTCTCTCACATACATGTCATAATTCCATTGATAAAGTGGGGTCTAAATTGCTCAAAGCTGGACACATAACATGACAAAATAACAGGCTGTGCTCTCAGGAGAAAGCTGTCAATGTATGTATGTGAAGAAAGACACATTGTGCAACAAACAGAAGCTGTGAACCCACAGCTCACTTCCGCAGCCTGTTGTGTATCACAACACAAAGGGATTTAAAAATTAAACTACTATCAGATAAACTACTCGTGAGTACCAAACGTCAAACCAGAGCCAATGCAAATTTCTTCCTATTTAATGTCGTACCAAGCCCGTCCACTACACTGTGGACAACACATTAACTTTGGTATTTTCTTGCTATTTTTTGCAGCTTAATTTACTCCCTGCACACAGAAGTCAGCTTTGTACCCTGCCAATTCATTAAACACTACATGTTGTCTTATAAAGTGTGTCGTTTAGCCTAAAAAGTGAAGACAACCCTGACTTGGAAGATGTTTAAATGGAGTTCGGCGGGCTGTCCTTGTCCGTGTCTGAGGGAGCTGAACGTGGACACAAACAACGTGAGAGGTAAATGTCAAAAACTTACCGACTGAAGGAAAAGCAACGTCCGAACATAATCCCTCTCTGTGTTCAGCATTTCATTCAAAACACAAAGTCTGAGCCGCTGTTGCCGGTCCGAGTCCTTGGTGGCGTGGATACCGTTCTCCAGATGCCCGTCGTCCTCTTCCATGATGGTTAATTCAACGCGCAGAAAAGGGTCGCTCTCTTTACAAATAAAACTCTTCTTTTCTGGAGTATCCACACTCTGGCTGTGCTGCTGCTTCTGCTCCTTCAGTCCATTTTGCAGCAGCAAGTTTTCCAAAATCCGCACGCAGATTAAGTGATGCACAGAGCACCACAAACACTGGAAATAAAGTTCAGTAAAAGTCGCAAACAAACACAAGCGGAGAGCCGGAGTGTGTGGTCGCTACACCAGCTGAGAGAGCAGGCATTGAAGGCAACAGTAGATCAGTTCAGAGAGGACGGAGAGAGAGAGAGAGAGAAAGAGAGAGAGGAGGAGGAGGAGGGACCCAGATCCAGACACACACAGGAGCCACAGCTCCCTCCTGATCTGAGTACCGAACACAAAAACAAACACTTGCACAAACACATCTGGATTAACCTGCATTAATGTTAAGACCCTAAAGTTTATATTAATGAATGTGGGATTCTGCAGGAGATTAAACAGAACAACAAAACAAGAAGTTATTAAAAGTGATTTTGTCGCCAAATGAAACAAGCTATAAAGTATACAATATAAACCCATGTTATTATATTTAGTCATGTATTTTGAGTGAGTCCCACAGTCAGTATATTGTAAATGTCTTGACTGTTCCTAGCACCAGCACAGCATGCAAACTTTGCATCAATAAAAAATAGCAATAAATTACCTTTTATTAATGATCGGTAAAGGTATTTATAAAACTATTTGTCCAAATTATTTTACTTTTTTTTGATATACATGAATACATAAATAGGTCTATCCATAGCCTATGACATAAACTAAAGAATGCAAACATGGCTATTAAAAAAAGCTTTTGTTTGACTAGGGAATGAGTTTTAAAGGGCTGCTTTTTTTTTAATTTTTTGTGACTTCATTTTTCTAATTCTACCTCTATTTGATAAGCATATTTATTTTGTTAGTTTGTTCATTTAATATAGACAAATAAATGTGGATGATAGCATTCCTTATCTTTTATGTGCATTGTTCCTGATAAACTAATCGCAAATTATGCTACATGTTAGTAATCAAAACAAATTAAAGGTCAGAAATTAGCAAATGAGTTGCTGGTTTTATAAAAACATTTCAAATATTTTTTTAAAGGACTGTAATAGAGAGTCAAGTAAATGCATGTAACCATGTAAAGCATTGATATGTATCTACACCTAGTTATAATCTTAATATTGTAATTTGTTGTCACTGGAGAGCCAGCTTGTAAATTTAATATGAAGGCGGCGCCCCCTGGTGGCTACATGAAGTGCAGCTATTATTTTCAGATTCATCGGTCCTCTAACGGTTTACATTTATGATTAATGTGAACCAGTCTGGGACGAGCACTTGTGATATGAGACAGTTCTCATTAACATCACTGTAAGTCTCGTTATTTCTATCTACATGCATTTTTAGTCACACACTGCTCATTCTTCATCACAGCCTTGGGGCATTGGAGGCACACCTACTTTCACAGGTCTCACCCGTCTATGGGCTCACCCCGGATGAGTGTGTGTTTCTTACCAAGTAATATCCAGCTTGTTTCACTGAGTTCATCAGACCACCGTTAATGCCACAGGCCACTTTCATGTTGTCTGTGGTTTAAAAACAAATCATTGCAGAATAACTGAAACGTCTGCATTCATAGGCTGACTCAAATATATTTTTAACTTAATCAAGTTGCTTCTTTTGGCCACTTTAAATACAGTTATTGCATGTTTTACTTAACATTTTCTATGTCTGCAGTGTATACTTGTGATTTTTATAAAGTAAAGAACCTGTAGGCCTACAAGGATCCTGGTTACTTTTAAATGTAACTGCGTCCCTCATATACTGTGATGATGTGTGTACTTCAGGTTTTTATTAGTGAATAAGGATCCTGCAGATCTTTTCTTCTTTTATTTGACTTATCATTCTAATGTCTTTATTTTGTATTCAGTCTAGCTGACCTCTAATCAGTCTAACATTATACATAATATACAACAGATATTGTGTATTCTGTTGTTTGTACATCAACTTGTCAAACACCTCTTTGTGTTTTTTGTCATGTGTTCGGGCTGCTCCACACCAACTACCCCAAGAGGGAATAATAAAGTTCTTTGACATGAATTAGTATTTTGGTCACTTAATGATGTAGTTATTGTGTATTATAGTGTCCCTTATATCATGCTGTGTCCTCCTGTTATTGATCGTGTAAGGCCTTCATACATGCAATCAATAATTTTGTATATTTTACACAATTTCATTTTTATACTTTGTACTGAGCAGGATATAGGCTACATTGTTCCACAGACAGTGTTAATAGTTTTTTTTATTATGTAGTTTATGTACTTTATGTTGCCAGGTGTGTCTCTTCATCGTCCTTTGTTGAGTGGAGTTTAATAGTTTGTCTTGCGTCACTTTTCTGTGATGACTACAGATGGAAATGAGCGACTTGCTTAATCTGATGCAACCACCTTTTTCCATGTATAAATGATCAATGTCAGTGCACACACCGTCCCCTGATGAATAAAATAAAAGAAATGAAATGACTATTATTGTTAAGAAAAACTTTTTTTTGTTCCTTTTAAACACCCTGTGAACAAAAATCAAGTATTAGGAATGGGAGAAATTAAAATGTCAATAATAGTTTTAATTGATGCATGTTACATTCAATACCCTTTGTGATCCTCACACACATAATTGCATACATACATTTCTTTTCTGGCCATCTCAGATGAGGAATGCGACAGACAACTTGTAAATGCCTTACACTATCATATATTTACATATCATCATCCTCTGCTTCTGTACATGACAAGTCCTTAAATATGATCAAACATCAGAGGTGTAACATAGGATACAATGTATGACTGATTGTATGTTCAAACATATTTCATGTACTTTTTTTTTTAAATTCCTTCCAAAAAGGCATGTGCATAAAGCACGCTCGTAAAAAGTGAGTCACACAGTTCGACATGATAGGTTAAAAACTCCTCTTCATTCTTATATTTCACAAGATAAAACTCTTCCTTCAGCAGGGTTTTTTTTTTCTTCTTTTCTTTCAAAATGCGCAAAAAAGTACAAAAAGAGGGGATAGAAAATAAACATAACATGTGCTCAGTGCATTAAGACTTTGCGATGTAACAAAGAAACGAGAGAGGTGTTTGCCCTGTTCCATCTCTGTGATAAATAAATTCACATTGTTACAGGCGGACAGTGAGAGGGCTTCAATCAAAAGCAAAGTACAGTGAGTCAACACAAGTGAAACTAATTGTGAGGAGGAGGGGAGGGGGGGTAGAAGAAAAATGTGCATGAAGGCAAATTGCATGTTCCTGTGATCAAAACGGAATACAACTAACAGGTTAAATCATCTGTTTTTAGTGTTTTGAATGAAAACGTTACAGCTTTAATCTGACAAAATGTGGTTTTCTTCCATCATTGTTGGCTCCACTGAGTGTTTTGGCCCTTTAATTCATCACTGTAGATTTGTTTGGGAGGAGCGAGACACTTCAACTGTGCTGTCGTTCTGTTTGCATGAACATGCCACCTGCAAACATTGAGTGCAAACCCAGGGAGCTCCGTCACCACTCTCTCACAATCAGTAAACTCAAACGTTACCAAGCTGGAAGAGTAAACAAATGAGAGGATTACATTTGCAAAGCTGAATCATCTGTCAATTCCTCTTTAAATGCCATCTATGGGTTTTTTTTTTAAGGGGTCAGTATGACTCCTTGTAGTGTTTCTCACTAGCTGAAAAATAATGTGGCCACACACACACACACACACACACACACACACACACACACACACACACACACACACACACACACACACACACACACACACACACACACACACACACACACACACACACACACACACACACACACACACACACACACACACACACACACACACACACACACACACACACACACACACACACACACACACACACACACACACACACACACACACACACACACACACAGTGCAGCGACTCATGTGAGATGGGATGACTTTCATGACTGGCACTGAGGCAACGCAGATGTCAAAAAATAACGTTCAAATACAGAATACAATGCAGGAGTCCTATAAATCATGTAAAAAAAAAAAAAAAAAACGTATACAAACAGCAATATTTGTGTGCTCAGTCGAATGCTGTGATGGTTTGCACTAGGAAGACTTTTAGCATGTGTCCGCATGGAGATGAGTTTGTAGTAAAATGACACAACGGGTTAACGCTTCCAATCGTTCCTGCGTCTCGCCTTGAAGCAGCAGCGATGTCTATTAGAAAACATTTGTCTGACGTGTTTATCTCCTTGGCAAAGATCCAACAGAACTCTGTTTGACCGAAACAAAAACAGATAAACGTGTAAGGTTTTTATGAGTGTGTATTTACCAAAAACCATCATGAAGCCGACTCAGTTCACAGAGTTTAAAGGACAAACATTTGTACAATTTCAGAAAAGGCCAAAAGTGTTACTATTGTATTGCAGTTAATGACAAGCAGAAAGTCTTTGCCACAGAGTGTGGAGCTAAATGCAGAGAGACAGTCACTGTTGAGCTTCGGCCGTTCAGACGTTTAGATGAGCGGCTGCGACATACAAATGTAGCTTCTTCCACCTTGGCATGGTTTTTGACACTTTGCTCTCGGAGTCAAAGGCAGACAGTGTTGATATTTGTATAAATAACAAAACAGTACAGTATAAATATAAAGATTCTGTGTGTTCCTGTGTGTGTTCCTGTGTGTGTTCCTGTGTGTGTGTGTGTGTGTGTGTGTGTGTGTGTGTGTGTAATGTGTAAATGAAGTATATGATAAGAGCTTGGTGTGTTACTGTGCGCGTTGGTGAGCCAGTGTTAGGACAGGGACAGGCGGGTTAGAGGTGGGGCTTCCCCTCCCCCACCTCGTGGAAGAGCGAGGTGTAAAACTCAGGCTCCAGTTGCTTGTTGCGGTAGCGCTGGACAATCTCCGTTATTTTCTGCTTCCGCCTCACGTGAGGAGGGTTGTACAAGTCACTTTCCAGGCGCTTTCGTCGGCACACGTTGATGACCGTTTGGCGAACAAGAAACCCTGAAAGAAGGATGAAAAACACACAAAAAAAAGCTCATCAGGTCGGCTTAGCCTTAATGGACAGCTTTTAGAATGTGTACAAACAAAGGTAACAAACTCTCTGACAACTGATGAAACAAATAATGAGACACTACAGGTGTTAAAATTCTCCTGAACCAAATTGAATTTTATACTTAATTTCACATATTCAATTGATGGAATCCTTTTTTAAGCACTTATGCCACTGATATACAAGGGGCGGCTGTGTGCTCAGTTGGTACAGTTGTCACCTCTCAACCAAAAGGCCGAGGGTTTGATACCCAGCTCCTGCAGCTACATGTCCACCATTACCATTTAATAAGATAATGGATCCCTATTTTTTTTTTAAATTGTCTTTATTATTCTGTTTATTTATCAAGGACAGAGAATTTTATCAAAAAAATAAAGTACATATCCCAACTTAGCCAGCGGGCTAGTTTACATGTGTAATACCGGGCAAAGTCGAAGCTTTTTGTCGTTGTCAGTTCCAGTAAGCAGAACACAAACATGAGATGAAATAACGCAGAGCATATTCTATTTGGATATTCTATCATCATGTAGTGATATCAGATGAAGATATGTGAGATGTGCTGATATTATTCAGGTTGTAGGAGCAGTCTTAGGAAATGTACACCATCACTTCGGTTTTTTAATGCAGTTTTCAAACTCAGCCTGAGTCCTGTTTACGGTGTGTGTTGTAAACAAACCGACTATGTAGAGTTTGCAAGTCTGGGGTTATTCTCCGTATGGAAGGCTGCATGCCACACCGGTGCCTTCAAGGAGGCGGGAGGATTTCCCAGTTCTGTTGAACTTGTTTATGTTGTTTCTCTGTCATCTTTAAATCTGGTAGTGACCATGGGGTCCCCAGAAGTGCAGCTGTAGGCAGCAACGGTGCTGTGTCATCTTTGAAGGGATTTCTCTTCCTTCAGTGTGTGCAGTATGAGTGGGTGGTTTTTAAAAAATATGGAGGGAGCAACTAAACATGCTTTTGATTTCTTAAATCAAACTGAACGCTTATTACGATACATTTCATATTTAGGATCAAAATCAGGACAGCCTTATCACCTTCTTACATGAAACAGGAAGTGAAGGGGGGGAAATTAAGACCTGAAATAGGATTCAACATTTCAAAAACTAACTGCCTTGCCTAAAGATTTTGTAGTTTTAAAATCTCTTACATTTATGTTTTAGAAAGCCAAAACAACCTTCAAACACAGACTCCACCTACACTGTTTGGTATCAAAGAGTGGCATAACATGGACTGAAGCAGATTCAGGTTTGCTTTGTTTGTTAAGACAACAAATAACAGCCAAGCCTCGCTCATATTTCAAACCATATCTGCTGCGTTGCCATATAAAAAGATTTCCTGTGTATGTTACTCTCCATTGCCATCAACATTAACATGGACACATTATCGTTTTAGTAAGCGATGATCCTGATAAGTTCCCTGTAAAAACCACAGGATACATTTATACGTCCTACCCCTACTCTTCCTAATGATGAGAAATACAAAATGTATCATCTGGAGGGAGAGAGAGAGAGAGAGAGAGAGAGAGAGAGACACAGAGACACAGAGAGAGACACAGAGAGAGAGCCATGTAAGCCATTACCTAGAGCTCTGCGGCTGACCACCATGCCGTCCACCAGGGGAATCACCATGCCAAATTTACCCACAGCTCCATGCAGCCGGACCCTGAAGAGTCCCGTCTTCAGAGGGTGGATGAAGATCAATGGTACATCCTTCTCAAGTAGCCCTGACCTGCAGAGGACGCAACAAGAGAAACAGAGGGGAAGATGATACAGGAGGTTTTGCACAAACTAGACTGACACATTAATAATATTGGAATATAATATTGTTGCATCTTAAAATAGATTATAGAAACAACAAAATACACCACAAAGTCAGTGAAGTTGCAGTTAATGTTGACTAATCTACAATATTTACAGTGAAGATGCTGAGTATAAGACAAATTAATAACAACAGTATTCTCCTCTATGCCACTTTAAACTTTTCACAGCTCACAGTTCCTTTGCCACAGTTCCTTTTCCCTGCCTGCTTTTGCACACACTGCAGGTTCTACTTCCTGTTTTGCACCCTTCGTTTATGCACGGTTTGTTATTCTGCACGATAGAGGTCATGCCACTTTGTTTTTTAAATAGTGTTGCTTTTGCACCCCACAAACACCAGTTCAAACATCACATGCTCTACATATTTTTAGCAGGAAGTGCTGTGAGTGTAAACTTCTGAATACCTGCAGGAAGTGCTGTTGCTCATGCTGGCTTCCAAACCCGTGCTGGTTTCCGCCAAGAGATCAGTTAACGGGAAGTTCTCTAAAAAAACAAACAAACAGAGAAACAATGACAGTCAGTCACTTCAATGTGGCATCAGGCTACCCATGTTACATAGCCATTAAAGCACACTGGGCATGAATGCACATCACACAGACACAACATCCCTATTCAGACATTTTAAGTTACTATATTTACATCCCAGTGACGTTTCATGATGTTTGTTTTCGAAAGGATCGACTTGATCGATAAGATCCACTCATCTAGCTAATGGCATGTTCTTAAACTTTTTTTAAGAGTGACTAACAAACGTAGAAGTTTAAACACGGCCCTAGATGTAAGGCGAGTAAAGTCATTGCCTACCAATGTCATCAAAGCGCTCCACCCAGACCACAAACACCTTCGTCTCAGGACCCAGAGGAGGGAAAGATTTCCCAGTTGATGACCTTTTTGTCTTTACCAAAGGACTCAGCTTTGGGGGGAGGAGGGGGGGGGGAATACACAGCAAGTTTAAGCAAGTTCTACACACTCATTTAAAATCACAGTTAGTGCAGCTCAGATACAAACTCTACCTTTTTGGCAGACTCCAGGTTCTCAGAGTGGTTGGGGAACAGCTCCAGTGTGAGATTGGGTTGTTTGAGTACACCAGGAATGATCTCTGAGTTTGTGTCTGCCTCCACTGTGGAGTCACTGTGCACTGATGACTCCTCTGTGGAAACAACAACAGAGAGAGAAAATGGACCTGTCAAGCATGAATTCCTCGGGGGGTTTTATTTTTGTATCGCATATAATATGCAACATTTCATGAGAGCAGAGGCTGACCGGAGTTTTCTGTTAAGGATGGAACCACGAAGGCAATCTCTGTCAGGGCGTCAGCATAGTACAAAACCTTCTTCTCCCCATTGAACACTGAACCTCCAGTGTCCTCAGGAGTTGCTGCTTCTTCTGTAGTCAAAGAAAAAAATCATCATCAGAAGTTTCACTTATTATCCAGAATATTAAACATGTACATGAATAACAGCTGTTGTGATATGCTTTCTTCTGAAGACCTTCATAGCTTACCTGTTTGTTGTATATCGTTACTGTCGGAGCAGGAGTTTAGGGACCAGCTGGTGTCTAGGTGTCCAGTCCACCCTGGGTGGCGTCCGACATCCACAGGCCAGCCCAAGGACATCAGGAACTCTAGAAAGTGGGGCTGGACGCTGGACGACGACTCCACATTCCTCAGGATCTGATTGTTACAAGAATAGGAACAAAATCCTTCTTATTCAAAGATTTACTTATTTTACATATAGTGTAAAATGCATTCCAGTGTCGATACAAAAACAAGCCACAGTTTTAAATGATTATACATCATGCTGTGTTTTGTGTGTTGCCACAACAGATCAGCCAAAGTTCCCCTCACCTCGGGGCTGCTTTTCTGTCCTGCCCTCACATAGAAAACAAAGACAGTGTCGAACGGTCGGCAGGGAAGCAGGTCAAGGTAGCTGATGTCATCAAAAAACCCCGGCAAGGACGACTCCAGACCGATCAGATGAGGAGGTAGACGACTGTTGTTGGGCTCCTGTCAAGAGAAAATTAATACTGTAATTGTAAATTAACTATATTAACAATAACAATATTAGAAATCTATATGATGTTTTTTTTTTAAACCCAAGTATAATTAAATTAATCCTTCAATAGCACGATATAAAGCTACCAGTAAGATTTAAGTGTAAGGAGCTGGAAGACTTTTTACAATTTTGGATATTAGCAAAAACTTAAATCTGCCAGATTTATTCCTCTGCTATGAAACAAAACAAAAATCAGACCAGCTACGTTTTCCCACCTTGAGCGCCTCCAGAGACAGAAAGCCAAAGTGGGAGAGGAAGAGGCGTGCTGTCTGGAACTCCTGCGAGGGTGGAGGAGGTTTGCAGTCCGTCTGTGGGTCGGGGAAATGCTTTGACTTCCAAATTTCATCGCTGTGGCGCTCCAAAGCGTTCTCGTACTCTATCTGCTTGGTCATCAGAATACGGAGCTTGTCGTGCTGAAGTTCAAGCTGAAAAGAAAAAAAGAAGGGGAAGGAGAATTTTCAAAGACGGACCTTAGAGATGCTACGTCCAAATGTTGATGAATATAAAGTCATTAGTGTAGACCTTTAACACTAATCCATTACCGCCGCTATTCAATATCTCCAGTCTTTGTGAAACTTTAAATGTTCTTTCCTTCACGTTGTGCCAGAAATAAATGTGGGGGATTTTGTTCATAAAAAGTTAGTCTGTTAACATCGTGCATTAGCTTGAGAAGCCGCACACAACCGTTATTTTATCACCCAACCAGATGATTTCATCCTTCTTCCCAAGTGACACCCGAGTTAAATTTCATCTCTCAAATCAACTCACGTGTGGGAAATTACTGATCAGTGTATTCGAAGCTCTTGAATCATCCTGCCAGCCCATACAACACGCCTGAGTTTGTATAACAAATAGCATCAGAGATTTGTTTACTGCAGGGATCTGTCACTTTTTTTATGAGCTCATGCCCTTTTTGTAGAATGCTTTATAATGTAATATGTTTGTAATTAGTCATGATGTGGATATGATTAATGACAGCAGATCTCACCTCTTTACTGACAATGTCATCCAGGTCGGGGATGCTTACATCAGCTTTAACGAGAGGAATCTTATCCACCTCTTCGGGGAACGGCCGCTGCTTGACGTTGTACTTGATCCCCACGTCGTTGTTCGGTGTTGGGCGGCCCTCTGGGACAAACACCTGCTGTGGAAGGAGAGACATTGACAGAGTTGTGTTATCAGCAAAACCGATGAGCCGCTTTAAGTTTTGCCAAAGAAAAACTTGGCTTGTCATGTGCCTAAAGCATTTCTCAAGATGATACCGGTGAAGCACAGTGATCCAGCAATTTACAGTGTGATCTCACCCTCTGATTGGCCCGAGCCCCTCGGGGTTGGTGGAAGAGCTGCATGGTCCAGGCATGTCGACCAGCAGTCCCTCGGATCAAGACTGTCACTGAGGGACTTGGGTCTGTGAGGACAGAGAAGATCTTATTTATGGAGCAACAGGATTGTTATTTGATTTTCATTCAGTAAGAGATTGGTACTTGCTATGTGATAATTGATCTGTAATTTTAATGTTAGTTCCACCATTAAGGATCAATAGAGATCTAGTTCATCTTCAAATAAACTAAGTTACTCCCTTATTCTCCCCAATACTGTAATATGTAATGCCTTATAAACCGTTACTACTTCAAATTACTGACTCTGCTCATTGCCGAGAGGCTGCTCCAGCATGGCCAGGATGACAGAGTTGTCCAGGACGAAGTAGCGGAAGTTGCTCGCTCCTGTGGCACTGAGTCTAGCATAGCGAATCAAGGTGTCCTCGTTCAGCAGGCTGCAGGTGGAGGCAGGACCGCTGGGGGAAGGGAAGGCCCCCAACACCTGCATGATACTGGGAAAGACCACAGTAAAACCAAGAAGAGCGTAAATATGACGGAACTGGGTCAGTAGGTACAGCATGTTTACTTTCAAGTGGCCATCTGTGTGCCATGTGGAGAAGCAGAAAAATGGAGGGTAGGAGGTCATTGGAGCAACAGGAATATGTAACAAATACACATTTTGTGCAACCAAAAAGATTTGAAGGGCAATCAAAACATATATTAGGCCAAACACAATACATAAGGTTTTAAATGAAAGGCTTTGACAGGGACTGCTATCGAGTAACAAGCTCCACAAGTCAGCAGAGACAAAGTGTCACGTTTGACATCATCATCAACACCATTTTAAATTGAAGCTAATTTCAGTTCCTAATCAAAGGTTTGTATGTGTGTGTCAGCAGTCTGGATCTCACCCTGTCAGCATGTCAAATATGTTAAAAGCCTGATCATTAGTTAGCGTTTTATGCAGGCAACATGTTAAAGAGTTTCTTCTACTATTACCACCAAGAAACACCCAACATAACGCCCTGTACAATCACATGCAGCCCAATTTTCCCCCTTTGGTGCTTTTTTTATCCCCACTAAGAGGCCCAGGAAATGTTGCTGACAGAACTGGTGTACTGTTTTTGAAGTTAAAAAAAAGTACTTTTTAGTTTCAGTTGTTAAAAGCAAGAGTTTAAAGGGACCATTTTTAACTACAACGCTACTTTGCAGTGAATTTCTGATCTCACCAGGATAGAGTGGCCTCAGCAGCGTCCTTCACCCTCATGGAGGCTGGGTTGTGCTCCTTCTCCCCTTTATGTCGGACTTCTTGTTCCTGTCGAGACTTGCTGCCAGATATTCCCAGCTCCACAATCTCCAACACCTCGACCAAACAGTCCTGGTAAGAAAAGGGAACACAATCTCAGAGGATAAGTACAACATTTTCATTTCATTACACAAGCCTTGAGCCAGACTCGAAACTTACTGACAAAATCTTCTGTCGAATTCTGACTTAAATTTTTGAGTGATATCTTCCGTACGATCTCAGTAGCAGTGTAGCTTGAAACCAAATATCTGAGGCAAAAATGTACAGTATGTATTCTTTAACCATACCTTCTCATCCAGCATGTCGGGGTGCTCTGTGAGCCACACGCAAAGAAACTGGAAGGCAGCTACGATCATGGAGTGGAGGTCTCGGGATTGAAGAGGAGCTGGACGGCTACACTGGTACACAATGTACCCACATATAGAGCTGACAGCTCGCTTACGGTCTGCAGAGTCAACTCCCACCCTAACCTGTGCAAAAAAAAAAAAACAATACAGTATTGTTAGAGAAATTGCTTCAGTAAATGTAAATGACCTCATGGTGTCACTGAGTCTCTGTGGTGTTTGGACAGTGCAGCTTTACCTTGGCGAGTCCGGCCAGCAGCTCCAGTGCAGCCAGTGAAATGTTCATGTCCTGCCTCCACTGGGAGTTGAGTCTCTGGGTGACCAGGTGGATGCTTCGCACCAGCAGGCCTGCCGCCGTATCTGGAAGAGCTAGACCATATAACACCCCGAAAATACCAAACACCGCAAAGAATAGAGCAAAGCAAGATTCAGGCAACACAGCCAAAATATAGAGAACAAAAGGGAAAATGTCCTGAATGCCAAGTTAGTAAATAAGTCAGTCCTGGTATTTTAAACATTCAGTTTTAATCAGTAAAGCACACAGATAGTCCGTAGAATACAGAGTGAATACATTGTCCAGGAACAGGGCTGAGCGATCAAGCTTTGACCTTAAAAAATGGACTTAGTCATTTTAACAAACTTATGGCAATAAGTTCATTTATGTGGCTGATCTGATAGGACAACAGAGAATGTACATGTCAGAAGTCACAACTTGTCAGCCAGCACTTTCTAATTTTAACTGAGAAAATGAAATAGATTGAATCACAGTAAAGAAATGTTTGAGCTATTGTTAAAGGATAATTTAAAGTTGCTCGAATAGTTGGCTTTGTTGCACAAGAATGACATTAACCAGTGAAAGAAATGGAGTCTTTAGGTAATATCATAGACTGTAAATATTGTAAATATTAGTGGACAGAGCCCGAGTGATGTCACCCATTTGTTACTGCAGGGGGCTTTGGGAGTCATCGATGGCAGTCTCCATGCAGGAAATGCTGTCTCACCCTAACTTTCAAAACAAAGCTGCAGCAGAGGCGGGTCTTTAGCCTCTTGACAATCATTACATTGCCCCCACCTGTCAATCAGGTCAGACAAACGCCTTACTACGCATAACTCGTATCCTTCATAAAATCAATGCGGATGAGTTATCAGTACAATTCCCAACCATTTGTTGTCTGACTATCAAATCAGGAGTGTACACACTCAAGGAGGATAGAGCAAACTAGCTGAGATATGAGTTAAGATGCTTATGTTGATGTTGGAGATCTGGCTCAAGCTTCAGATCCATGCTTGTGATTTTCAAATGTATAATTAATATTATCAGCTCAAAAATCCTTAAGTCATTCTAAAATGGCTTCAGCGGATCAAGAAGTGTTTCTAGTCTGCTGCACACAGATAAGTCCTGTTTCCTGTCCGGCACTGAAACAATGCAATGGTCTGTCAAACAGGAAGTCTGCAGACGCCCATTTCCTGCAGGAGAAAGCTTCCTAGAAGCAGCACTGACTTAAAGGGTAATGTATGGGAACTTGCTGGGAAACAGGAGTGGTTATACATCAGAAATATCTCTGTGATAACAATAACAAACACTTTCATTTAGTCAAACATCACTCAACCCCCTCTGGAGAATTTTTGAAGTGCTTCTGATTAGGAAACTTTGTTGCAACCAATCAGTGAGAGAAAAGACTTAAACAGCTCGAGCACTTCTTCAGTGTAAGAGCCAAAGAAGACACAGCATCACAGCAAATAACTTTTACTTCACCTACAGAGACATTTCACCCAACGCTTCTTAACTCTGAACATCACTTTAACCACGTTAGCTATAAGGAACACGTGTTAGTAGATCAGCAAGCAGGTAAGAATCACAGTCGAATGCTCGCAGAGGATCGTTATGAACAATTTAAGCAATGCTAGGTTCATCGTGTTAATTCTGAAAGCACAGGGTTATTAGTTTATGTGGAGGGGCCATGTGTCTTACCGTAGTCTCGCAGCAGGGCCTGGGCAGGGCGCTCAGAGTCTGGGCTGGTGGCTTCTGTGCTGCCCCCGCTGTTGAAGCTGATGCCACTGTTGGTGCGACTGTGACTCTGGCTCCTTGAGGTTATTTGGCTCCCATCTATACTCCCCTACAACCATAAAAAAAACTCTCTTTAAGTACAGTCCATCACACTGTGTCAAGCATCATAAAATGTTTAACAGCAGCAATCAGAGTCTTACTGTTTCCGTCTGCGCACCGATGGACTCCAACAGCGCCGAGTCTTGAACAATATTGAGCATTGCACCTGAAGGGAGAGAAATGAGGGATCCATATAGAATATATTAAAACTGTAACAGTATTGTTTAGGTTTGCAAAAATGATCCAGACATGGAATATAAAAATAAACATAAAGAAGTAGATACCCAAGATGAGCTGTGTGTTCGTGGGATCGGTCTCAGTCTGTAGTGCTCCAATGAGGACATTAACCAGACGTAGCCTCAGTGACAGGAAAGACACGGGCTGGTCATGAGGCCACCCGTCCTCCTCATTGAACTTTCCTTCCAAAAGGACCTACAGACAAAAACATCAAAATGGTAAAGAACACAGTGTACTTAACTTAAAGCGGCTTTATGCCTTGGATATGCTTCGACAAGAATTTAAAAAAATGCTACAGTGAAAAGCTGCGGTAATTCAGTTTACATAACTGAGGTCTAGAAGCCCAGAGAAGAAAGTGAGAGAGAATATCAGTTGATCCAGTGTAAATGTCTGAACTCAACCTGTACTTCTTCTGTGTTAAAGTTGGGAAAAAACGGGGGCGCTGGTAGCCTAGCGGTTAGTGTGCACGCCCCATGAACAGAGGCTTAAGTCATTGAAAAGCGGGCGCCCCATGTTCAAATGTGACCTTTGGCTCCTTTCCCACATGTCATTCCCCACTCTCTCTCTCTCTCTCCTGGTATCTGACTCTATCCACTTCTCTAAAAAAAAAAGGCATAAAAAGACCCCCAAAAAGATATTGAAAACAAGATTTGCCAGGGAAAGAAACAGATCAAGTGGAAACAGTTTTGTCTCATGAAATGAGAAGTTTTCATGGACAACTTCTGATCTACTTTTTTTTTTCCTTCTGTGAAAAAAAAATGTTTTAAATTAATTTGACAGTGATTTTTTATTATTGGTTTATTTTCTCAAGTGTGTTGTTGTTATACTCAATGCAGCCACAAGGGGATGATAAGAACAACTACTGCTCTGCATAGGAGTTCAAACTGACCCAGAGGAAAAAATGAATGTTTTTGTCCGGAGTTCTTTTCTTGAGTTGTAAGAAAGAAAAAAAAATGGAGGGAGAACATTTTAGATCAGTCTATTTTCAAGGATCACCAGACTTTTTTATGTTCTCACTCGCTTCTTAGGACTTAAAAAAAAAAAAAAAAAGGTCAGACAGCAAAAGTTTTACCTCTGATTTAATGTTGCCAAAGTGATGTGGCAGAGGCAGCATGGCAAGCAGGATGTTGATGGAGGCTCTCCTCAGGTCGGTAGGATTTACATACATCTTGAATTTGGACAGCTCTCTGCAAAGAGAAAAACAAATCATATAAATGTCATGAAACTTCCAGTATTCTCTAAACCTCTGAAGAGAAGTCTCACTAAGATCTTACAGTCTGATAAAGTTATCCAGAAATAAAAGGAATGTTAAAGCATGACAGAGATTCAATCAGTGTAAGATACCAGTCTGACCTGTCTGGTACAATAGTCTCCAGTGCAGCTATGAAGTACGGCACCACCACATTGATGCCCTTCAGATCGGTGCAGAAGAGAGAGGAAGAGTTGAGAATAATAGAAGCCAGAACTGGTCTACAGATGAAATCAGAGATCTGGAGGCCTTGAATCAGGATCATGTAGAATCTGCATGAAGAGAAAGAGAAATAATTAGTTTTTCATGATAGAAATCTCAATGCTTACAGTTTGGCTTTTATAAGTGAGAACTGACTGGGTTACCTCGACAGGTAAACAGGTAGTATATCCTCCCCGGTTTTCTTGCTACAGAAGATGCGACAGAGAGTCCCGCAGGCCTCGGCTCGTCCTGCCTCGTAGCTCTCTGGGAACTCGTTGGCATCAAACATGGGGTTGGACACCATGGAGTCTGTGGACATCTGTGAACCCTTCCTTCTCAGCTCCAGACCTACTTGAGTGGCTATGGCTGTAGAGAGCGGGAAGAGACAAGAGAATGAAAGGACACTGAATTGTAATGCGGTCATTAGGATACATGCACGTATGAGACACAGGCAGATGTTAACATTTAGCTGCTGTATGCACACTACAGTAAAAGTCAACATTAGAAAAAACAAAAGCACCATAAAGCAGACGTTTAATTGCTTTCACAACGAGAGGGAACAGATACTCCATGACTGCAAACACACACTCACATCTTCGAAAGGCATTCAAAAAAGGGAGCTGTGACACAAAGAGTTTGCCATAGAAGTTAACCAAGTGAAGCGTGCTGCTAGTATAAATGTTTTCCTCTGCAAAATCTCTGTGTCAGCTCCTGCGCTGTTGCAATCACATGACTGTCACTCAAGGGACAGAACATTCACTTCATGCATCGAGGCACCAAACCAATAAAAATCAAAACTCAAGTGGACTGACAGTAAACAAGGAAATTTACAAGAAATAAATGCTGAACTCAAGGGGGGGGGGGGTCTGAGAGGAAATAATAAGGATTAGTGTGACCCAATGGAAGAGAAAATGAGAACTCAAAAGAGGGTGGTGTTGTCACAAACTGGCAACATTATGGTCGAGACAAGTGGTCAGTTGGTGAAACCCATTCCGTCACCTTTGGAGAAACGCTGAGAGAACGCTGGTGAAACTTTGATATATGACAAGCAGTGGGAACAGAAAAACAATGGCAGTAATGACAATGATCATGAGGAACTCAACTACAAAAAAACAAACAAAAAAAAAAAGCAGGAAGATTTTTCAAGGAACGCAAATCAAGTGAGGAAAGAAAAGCTGCTGTTCCTACTTACAAGATTTATAAGAAAGGAGAATTTGGATAAAAGAGGCTGCAAGATAACAGAAATAGTGGAGAGACACAAAATCAAAGCAGGTCCAATATTTGGGGATCAATTCATTTCAGGCATGAATTGTGTTTTATTTTTGTTCTCCTTAATACGTACATGACCTTGACAAATTGGTTAACATTAATCAGACATGGTAGACACGTGCAGGACACTTCACCAAAAAGAGGAAAATTAATATAACGCCAATGATGAGCCAAATCTCTTTTTAAAACAACA
Organism: Labrus bergylta; assembly: GCF_963930695.1. Classification (NCBI taxonomy): domain Eukaryota; kingdom Metazoa; phylum Chordata; class Actinopteri; order Labriformes; family Labridae; genus Labrus; species Labrus bergylta. The sequence continues at coordinate 23,847,005 of NC_089206.1, forward strand.
ACAACTGAATATGCTTTCAATGGTTCCTCTAACAATGATTTCACTAATTTAACCACTGGGTGATGTCTTTATTTGACATGTGATCATAGTGTTTATGCAGATTTAGCCAGGTTTCAATAGTTGGTGGATGTATGGATTAGAATCAGATGGAAATCTCATATCAGGCCACTTCTAACCAAGCCCTCCACACACAAAACGAACGACACAAAGAAGTTTCAGAGAGAATGGTGATAAAAAAGGAAAGGATATCCCAACAACATACAGTCAAAAGAACAAAAGACACAGATAACTCCACAAAAACACACTCGAATGAACAGAAACAAAACACCCACCTGCCCATGCATTTATGGAAACACTACCAGCTATCGCCTCGCTGCTTACCGGTCATGCTTGGGTCTCTGCTGAGGCCGCTGTGGAGCTTACAGTGGACCAGAGCAGCATCGAAAAGCCACTGGCCAAACAGGTTGAGGATGCTGTTGACCTTCGGTCTTGCCGGGGCCGGCAGGGGTCGAGACTCCCAGCTGCTCTGATTGGGGCTGGAAAGAAGGGTCGGGGAGGAAGAAGTCTGCTGCTGCTGCTGCTGCTGTTGCTGCTGGGATGCTTTGGTTGGTTGACTCCCACTGCTCTGAAGCGTGGACAGGGAAAGAGTAAGATATCTGACTGACATTGGAAACACAAGTATTGTAACTTACATGTCAAATAGCGAGAAGGAGCTAAGAGCTTTCATTCTGCATAAAAAGGGCTTAAGAAATGACAGGATGTTTTAAAGCTGGATGACTAAACCAACATTAATGGGAATGGCAATAAAATTAACATCAATAACAGTGATAAACTTCAGATTTTTACATGATATTGCTAGTTAAAGAAGTGTTTCATGCTGCAGAAAAAGCAACAACAGTGAAAGCCTGCAGTTTTAATCTTGCACATTCGGCACACTTCCACTTCCCTGCTGCAAAACAGTGAAAAGAATCGAGTGGAACAGAGGCGGGAAAAAGCAGAGTGAACTCCAGTCATCCTCACAAAATGAGGAAACACAGTGGCTCAGCTCGCAGCCCCCTCAGGTATGCTCACCCCGCCAAAGAGAATCGGACAGACACAAATTCTAAAATATATATCTTTGTTACTGTAGCCTCTGTTAGCTCGCTCTGCAGTGGCTTCTGGTCACATTAAAATGGAAGGCTTCACTTACAGTTGAACTCTTGCTTGTGGTTTTGGTGACCACTGTATGTCGTGGCTTGCGGCTGTGTGGGGGAGTCGTGTTGGTGATGGAAGGGGGCGGGGACATGCTCATTCTGTTGACTGGAGTGGGCGGGGCACTGTCAGCTCTGGGACGTGAGATACCTGTTGACAGGAAGCTTAGTTAGTTGTTTTTTTTTTTTTTAGTTGTCCGATGAAGGCGGGAAGAAGATTTCTGATTGGCTTCGGTAAACAAAACAAATCATTTGCATCCCACAACTTTTCCAGGGGACAGATCCTTTTTGAGTAAGTAGAATCATTGACGCCAATTTCCCATTCCTGATGTTATAAGAGAGAGAAGAAAATGAAGTGGCTTCCAGTCAGTAAGATGATCATAGACAAAATTAATTCGTAGACATGCAGGACACGTTAGAGACAAATCAGCAATAATTGACATCCATCCATTTGGATTGACTTTTTTTTTTTTTCACAAACAAAAGACCCCTGCTTTATGATCTTGTTGCTTAGTCTGAATGCCTGGTGCATATTATTCTCCTGTGGCAAGAGTGAGCCCAGTTGTTAATATCATCATCACCAAAAAAAAAAAAAAACAGAAAACTACATCCAATCCCCCATGAACATGACATTATACGATGTACCATCTGATGTCTGTACCATGAGAGAGCAGCACTGGAGAAAAAGAGAACACCCTCTCCCGTACAGCTCTCTTTTTTTCAACAGAGACACCTAAAGTGTAAAGAGAAAAATACACACTGACATGTTTCTATACAGACGTACACACAGGTATTTCTGACATCTTCTCTCTTGATTTTAATCAGGAGCAGTGCCTGAATAACGATGGAAAAGGAGTGAAAGTCAAATTAAATCAATGTTTATAAAAGCTGTATAAGAATGACTCTTTTTGTGTTTTTACATATTTCAATGCTGATCAAATTCACATCTCACTTGTTTGTATCATTTAATACTTTCCTTTCCTCAAGGACCCCCTGGAATTCCTCTGATTACATAACAGGATAACAACCACAGATTGTTCATGAATTCAACCTATTCAAGTCATCTCATTGTTGTATATAATGCCGTCAATACAACAATCACAGTTGGACATTTGTTAAGATGGCTTAAGTATCTTATTAAGATAAATTAATATAGTTGTGCACTGTCTCTTTAAAGGCAGGGTTGGTCATTTCAGAAAAGTAGCATGATTATGAAAGTAGCATTCCCTCAGTGCTCCGTCTACTGACATTACAGAAAGTATTGTACTTCGGCTCAAATGTGCAAAAACAAAAGTACGATCCTACGGCCGCATTTTATCATTTCACTCTGGAATGTATTCCACTGTTGGTGTTGAGCATTTACAACACGATAGTGGCACACGGCTGAGCTTCTCATGTATTACTTCTCTTACCCAAGAAGGCATCCACAAGGCAGCTGATGCCTCTCATGGCCCTGAAGAAGATCTGGGGTAGCTGCTTCAAACACGGATGCAGCACCACTTCATGAGGGATGCCGCTGGAGTTGAGGAACTGCTCCTGAAACTTTGGAGTGGTGCTCACGACCGCAGGGTTGCTCAGGTCCACTGGGTTACTAGAAACAAAAAGAAAAACGATGAAATCATTTAGCAGGGGTGTCTCAAACTTATTTGGACAAATCAGATATCTGCTTTTGACATGGCTTAGAAAGAACTAAACAATTTTTCTATCATTTACACTTAGACTATAAGAAAGTAAATGTCCTCAAATAGGTGATTCATGATACAGCACTAGTGTTGTAGTAAAGACCACATTAACCAAGACCAAGACATACCCGAGACCAGAGTGCTCCGAGAACAAGACAAGACCAAGACATTTAGGGATCAAGACCGAGTCAAGACCAAGACCATAAATATCACTGAAAATCCTCATCTTGTGTGCAGAATGTCACTCACTCAGACCATAAAACTGGGAGATAAAAATAAAATAAGGTGTTTTCCTTCTAATCACAGTAATGGTGTGGAAAAAGGTGGAATCAATGGTAGTCTTGACCGGTCTTGATTTAAAATCTGGAGTCTGCCCAGACTGAGACCGAGACAAGACCAAGTAAAAATGTTTTGATTCTGAGACTAGAATAAAAAGTGGTCTCGAGACCGATCTTGATAACTACAACACTATACAGCACAGAACAAAAATTAATGGGAAACAATAGGCAACCGCAATAACAATAAATATGTCTGTAGCAGAAATCATTACTAGAATCAACTTCCAGACAGAGGAAGCCGAGTACACAGAGAAGGAGAACTAGGGGAACTTGACTTAAGATGAGGGACTACTTCACGTCTCTCTATTAACACCACGTCTCCATCCCACTTCAGCACATTTAATTTAATTGGGGAAAGAAGTTTTTACAAGCTATAATCCTAAAGAACATGTTCTATGTACCTGAGCATGTGAAGAAAGCGGTACCACGTCTGTGCAACACAGTCATTGTCCATTTCTAAAGGAATAAGGTTGGCATCTTCATCGGGGACTTTGAAAGGCGGGAAGGACGGTCCGTGGGTGAAGCGTAAAAGTCTGGATTGAAAAAGTGAGACAGAAAGGCATAAATGATAACACTTAAGAAAGTGAACGCACTTATTACTTGTAATTTTTCATCCTTTTTCTTCATTAAAAACACGGATATATTCCACATGACAGAAACTACAAGTTTAAAAATCAGTTAATTTCCCATTTTAAACAGTTGAGGAAAGTGCTTAATCTGTTTCAGTGTATGTATCTTAAAGCCACATGAAGTTGAGTTGATGTCTTTCTAACCTAGATGTCAGGGCACAGGCAACTCTGCTCCACTGCTCAACAACAGGTGGGTGGTGTCTCCAGTTGGCCAGCATCTCCCTTGCTGTCTTCCAGTACGGGGGCGTGGGAAAGCAGCGTGCACATGCCAGCAACCACACCTCAAACAGCACCGCCATGAGTTTCTCTGCCAGTTTCTCTGCCACTCCAACTGAAAAAAGGGAAGACATTAAAGAGATGAATGGTGTTGTTCATCAGATTTAATTAGTAATTATATGAAAAGGAAAAGAGAAGGGTGGGTCATACCTCCAACTGTGGGCGGTGCAAGTAATGTGTCATTGATGCGCAGCAGGAAGAGAAGGAGCACCTCCCAGGTTTCCCTCACCATGGATACAGACTCTCTTGCCAATTTCTGAACTGCAGTCAAAACCTGCTGGCAAAGCCTGATGTGGTTCAGACTGTGCTGCTCAGGTCTGCAGGGAGAGACAGTCAGAAAACAGCAGGTATTTTAGTGACAAGAGGTTTATGGAGGATGACTTAGCGCAGCTTTAGGATCATGTGTGAACATGTCTGACATACCTGGGTACAAAGACGTTGTAGAGATGTTTGAGGATGGTCTGGACGTACATATTGGGCTCTTTGACCACAGGCTGAGGCATTGAGTCTCTGGGGGACACCAGGGCCATCATCCAGTCCGTGTACACATCCACACACAGTTTGACTGTGTCCCCCTCTAAAGGGAGCGTGAGACCGTAACAAAGCACCTCCATGGTCCACTTAACCTAGGAGTCAAACACACCTTTGTCGTTAATTTCTGTTAATGTTTAAAAGTTAAAAGCAAACAAACTTCTGGGTTCATTATGTAGCATCTTACTATATAGCATAAAGTCCTGCTTCCTGTTGAACATGACACACAAACCACTGCTCCCATAAGCAGGACTTTTTTTCCATCAGTGTCATATCCTGTGAGTGTTGCCATTCTTTTTATATAATACTGCACCCCTCATGCACAACTGCACTATATCAAGTGAGAGACCTTGAGAAGCTTAACACATGATTTAGTGTCTCATAACAAATAAGGCCAAAGGTTTATAGTAAGATGATGACGGCAATAACAATTCACTTCATCTCTCAACCCCTCTTTCTGTTTTTCTATTCATCTATCTGCCCATAAAAGACAGAACATTCAAAATGCAAGAGATGGATGAAAAACAAGATTTGATTTTGCAGACCATCATGTTTTAAAAAAATTTAAATTGCTGAATATATCAAAGTCTAAGATCACAGTAAAGTAAAGGGTTCATTCACACCATCGTTCTGATTCAATTATTTACATGCTCAGTACCTTCATAGCCTATAGCGAGCCTACATCATCCTTGTCAGTTTTCTGCAACTTTTTGTTTTTTTGTTAAGTCTCCTAGATTCTTTGTTGTTATTGTTGTCAACATGAGAGTCAGTGTAGATCAGCACTGGTGAGAATGTTAATCCAAGCTTCATCCTCAGTATGAAGTTCAGCTCAAAGCAACAGCAGCCCTTCAGATGCATGGTGCACCTGAGAAATATTGCTGAAGTATTTTTAACCCAGCACATCCTCTCACAGCGCTTCCTGACGCACGCTGTCATATCATTAATTGAAACCCCCTGGCTTGCTGTGAGCTCTGCAGTTCATTTGCTCACAGCAGCGCTTGTTAGTTAGCAGACAGAGAGCACACAAAGAAAACAACCTCATCTGCTTTTTATAGCTGATACGCCAATCCATTAAATGCAGCTCGAAAAACAACAGTCAGTAACACACTTAATATTTCTCATCAGCAAAAATCCAAGTTCCTCTCAGGGGTTCATAGAATACTCTCTCCATCCTGCATCAGAGGCTTTAAGATATCCAAAAGGCCTTTATCATTGTATTTTTTTACATAAACAATGCACAAGATGCAAAGAAAAATGTCTGCCCTGCAGGGATATGAAAAGCTAACTCTGCAGCACCTCCATTAGTGACGCTTTAAATACCACAGCTTCTCCTGACTATACCGAGATCCTCATTAAAATGGGCAACAGCCCAACTAGTCTTTGGGCCTTTTCAGAACTTCTTTTTTTTATTATAATCATTTAGATCCCAAATACATAAAGTTGGCCCAGGTTTAAAATCATCGAATTTCCCTTTAAATGCAGACATAAAAGAAAGCAAAGGAGAAACCTCCTGGATTTAGGTATGAACACTTAATACTAACATACTGAAGAGTCATTCTGGCTGTAAATCTTGACTGTATCTTCAAAAAATGTGTCTGAAAATGCTTTCAAAAGAGCCGTTGTAGATTTGCATAAATATGCAAAGTAATGTTAAGCATTTTGCTTTGCTAGGATTGGTTATAATGATCAAACTGCCTGTAAACTTAATTAAGCGAGGGAAACAAGAAGCAATACATCTTTTTAGAAGTGCAGTTATTTTAATGATGTGTGTGTTGGTTGGTTGCAACAATAATGACATAGAAATCTATATGTTCAATAAAGTTGCCCTCTGCATGCATAAGTGTAATTATGTGGTACACAGACAGTGTACAGTAGGATATAGAGGGATGTTCCTTTATACCTATTACTGTTCACATTACAGCATGTTAAAACAAACAAGGAGCACGCAGGACATTTAATCTAAACTTCCTTACAGTGGTGTCACCAAAATGACTTGCAAGAATTCAAACAACTAATAATAGAAATTCAATCTCAGTTAAAGAGACCATACTTTTTTTTTTAAAGTGCAACATTCCTGTATCCCCTCCTTTTAGAGTAAAAATAAAAGGATTTTGGGGCACCGGATAGCCTAAAGGGTCCGATGCACGCCCCATGTACAGAGGCATTAGTCCTCAATGCAACGGCTGTCGGTTCAAATCCGACCTCAGCCCTTTGCTGCATCCCCCTTCTATCTCCTCCCAACATTTCCTGTCACTCTCCAGCTGTCCTATCCAATAAAGGCCAAACAGCAAAGAAATCATCATCATCATCATCATCATAAGGGGAGACATTCAGAAGCTGACAGGTTCTCTTAAGTTTTGGTAATATAACTCGAAGCAAAGCATTCTACCTAAGCACTAAAACAACATGTCAACACGATCCAAAGGTACAGCAGCATGGGAGTCTCTCTCACCTCCTTGTCTGTCTTGAGGATGTTCTCTGTGGCCACAGGGCTTACAGCTGTCCCCAGAGGCCTGACCACAGCATTTGCCACCTCAGTACCCACGCTGGTGGGGTAGGTGTGCAGAACACTGAGGTGGCCCTGGTCACTCTGCACCACCAGCTGCAGCGAGCGCCACTCGGAGTACATGCTGCTGATGTCTTAGTACAGTCTACTCACACCTCCTGCCTCCACCTGTAGACACACAAACACAGAAGGTCAGCTCAGTATGGCAAGCTGGGGAAACTATGAGCAGCATACTTGACTAATAAGTAACACAAACACAGCTGTGCCAAAAGTGTCAGCATGTAACCCTGCAGACAGCATACATGGCAAACAAGACTGTTTGTGATAATAGTTTCGATCATAAGATTATCCAGCTTTAACATATTGAACGTATTTACTCTTAGATAGCAACTAAGTGTAATCTGATGGAGGTAGGATGCCGCATTAAAACGTATTACTTACACAAAAACGACATGTTTGACTATTTGTTGCATGATTTTAATGCTTTTACACTCATCATGTGAGATGACATTTACAGCCCTGATTTTAGTTTTTCTATCTAAGTGACGATGCTATGAGGGCTTTATTAACACAGAAAGTGTTTAATACAAGCTCTTATATACTCTTTTCATATTAAACGAAGTTGGTAAATAAAAGATACAGACAGTCTGAAGCTCGGATCGTCGACCAGCCGACGAACCAGGAAACGGTCCTGAAAACCATTAGCATGCTAACGCTAGCTAGCACTGACATCAAAACACCTCCCACATCACTGCTGATGACAAGAGCTTGTGAAGTAAGCTGCCGGCTGCTTTCTGCGATACAAGACTGTGTCTCTCGAAAACACTAGAGAATAGTAACTTATCGTACTTGGTTACAGTAGAGCCGACGCTTCCAGCTAGCTGTGCTAATGCTAACTCCTCCGCTGATATTAGCTCGCTGTCATTACTGTTAGCCGCCTAACTTTACAAAGACGCTCACGTTAGCTCGCTAGCAACGTAACCAAAGGTGTTTTCTATTTACCTGAACCGGCTGGATATGTTGTCATAACAGATCTCTGAACCCTGCAGTTGGTGGTTTTCTCTGTTTCCTGGTCTAGAGCAAAGCAGCCTCCATCTTCACAATGTCAGGGGCTTGAAGTCTGACGGGCTAAAGATTAACGCCCCCTGCTGGACTGACACAGCAACTACATCAGATGAGATGTTCACTTCAGATTTACAAAACCTGTGTCTTCATGAGAAGGTAGATATTGATTTAAACCTTTATACCAAACACTAAAATAATAATAATAATAATAATAATAGCAATAATTTTATTTATACAGCACATTTAAAACCTGATGTTTACAAAGTGATTTGACAGACAAAGCAAAGGCAGTAATTTGGGAATATAACAAATTAAGCATAAATAGTCTGGCCAAACAGTGAGAGGTCTACAAAATTCAAACAAAAGGCAATTACAAAATGCAAAAGAAAAACATCAAGAAGAATAAATCCAAATGAAGAGTTCAACTAGACACAAAAGATTTAAAATAAAATGGTTTATCAAGATTGGTTTTTGGGTGTTTTGCCTTTATTTGACATGGAGCAGGGATATGGTAGGAAATGATAGAAAGTGGGGAATGACATGCAGGAGGGGACCCACAGAGAGGACTTGAACCAAGGTCGTCCGCTTTGGGGGACTATAGCCTCCTGCATGGGGCGCGACCTAACCGCCAGGCCATCTGCGCCGCCTAAAAGTATTTTGAAGAAGTTTCTGATTCTGCCTTATCTCCTCAGGGAGGTTAGTCCAATTGCTCTAATTAACTTTGTGTTGTTCTTTGGAGGAAAAAAATAGATATGTGAACTTTATTAGACTCAATTAGACTCACAAGACAGTCACAGAGCATCGGATCTGTCACTGTGAAATAAACCTGTTACAAAACACACACTGAATGTAACTAGTAGTAATTATATATATTTTATTAACACTCATCTTGTAAATCTTGTTATCCTCCTCCTCTGACATCAATCTATGCACACTGCCTTCATGTAAATACTGTAAAACGATGCACTTAATGTAAGTTAACCCGTTACCTAAGTATGATCATTTTTATTTTAGCATCTTTTGCACTCCTCACCGCTGCACTATTGTCTTAATTATTTGTTTGCATAGACGATTAGTCTTTGTTCATTTGTTTGATTGTTGTTAATATTTAATTTTATACTTTGTACATGGAGAGTAAAATTTGTGTGAGCATACCTGGCCATTAAAGCAGATTCAGATTCTGAAATTAAGATTAAGATTTACTTTTACTGATCCCCACAAAGGGAAATTTCAGTTTTTACACTCTGTAAGTCATGAACACACACATAGGCTGAAATATACATACACATGCAGAAACAGGATCCTATGGAGATGTGACACAGTGGCCCACAGCAGGCACTCCTGAGCTGATGGTGGAGAGGGGGTTTGGTGCCTTTGGCACCTCTCCAGCTATCATACCAACTTCCATATTTGGTCTGCCCTGGGACTTCAACCGGTGACCCTCTGGTTCCCAACCCAACCCCCTACAGACTGAGCTACTGCTGCCCATTTTACTTTAACTGAAACAAAATTCAAATTGGTTAAAAAAAACACAGAAAATACAATAAATGTGGTGAAAAAGAACTTCATTAATAATCTTTCCATTTAACATTTATCTAGCAATGTGACATTATCCACTAACCTTTTGTAACTCTGTTAATTATAATAATACCTGCTGACATAGTGCAGTTGCTTCCTTTCTCCAGCAGGGGGCAGCATTGATGCAGACATTTGCCTTCTCAGGAGCAAGTTTAACTGTGGATGTATTCTAGTTATTTCATCGTTTGTTTGCTTGATCTGCGCACAGAATCTGAATTAATGAAAGTCTGTCGAAGAGCCTAACAAACATTATCATTTAAAAATAACACATCTAAAGCAACTCCTCTCAAAGTAGAGTAAAACAATAAGATACATGAGACAGATATGTGTTCAATCAGGTATGAGCAGCCTCCCTACTTGATTAAATTGTGATATGACTCGTTGTCCATTTCATTCAAATCCTTCTATGTTTGGGTTTTTAAAACACTATTCATGTCAAGCATGTGGTTTATACTGCGCTTTTAAGTACTGCCATATGTAACAACATTTATAAAGGGGACGACACCTTTAAAAAGCGACTTTTGGAATCAAACTCTTTGTTTCCTCAATAATCCTGTGTTTGTCTCTGCAAGTGTTGGTATACAAAGGTGCTTTTTTTAATGTTTTGAATTTGCTAAAAAAAGGCTGAGTACTTTAAAGAGACACATTTAAGAAAGAGCGCTCAAAATATGAGGGGGAGATATTCTGGATTTTAGTCTCTAGAAGGCGTTATAGTTAAAAAATGCCCAATCGTAATTCTAAACTCCTCTCATAAGAACTTCTCTGCCTGTGAAATGATCACTTAAAATTTCTTGCAGAGCCATTAAGACATTACACAAGTGTCTTCCCCTTCTGAGGAGCTATTCTCAAGACTTTAAAAAAATTACACTGACATGCAGAATCAGTGAAATAAGGTGTCACTAATCTATGTCCATAGCAGATTGTGTGATAGAAAAATAATACATGTGTATAAACAAAATTATTAAAGGCCTTTATTGCAAGCTCATGTTAAAATTCAAAAGTGGTGAACAGTCATAAAACCTTACATTTGCTTTCAGAAGATAACAGTCAACGATAAAGATCTTTTCAGTAGGTGGCAGCAAAGACCGGCCTTAAAAAAAAGGTAACAGTCTTAAAATGTAAACTTCCTGCCTGTAAATACAGTATGAATGCTATTAATTCTTACACTTACACGAATACAGATTAATAAATATGAACGATAGATCTATGCAGAGACCTTCTCTCAGTAAAACTCATTGGTAAAAAGATGCAGCATCTCCGTAGTTTCAGGGCATGTCTGTTTGTAATTTTGGAAAAGTTCAAAGCGATCCTGAAGATCCTGTTATTAGGGATGTGAACGTTGTAATGCGGCGCTCCAGTGTGCACACATGCGAGTATGGAGCATGTGCAAAGAGAGAAGTCATTTAAGTACAAGTCATAAGTATCCATTATAAATGTAAATCAGATGTGCTCTGAGTGTTAGCAGGAGTTGGAAAAAATATGCAGTGTCGGGCTTCAGGCCCACATATGGCAAGAAAGCCTTTTCTCCTAAACAAGCCACATAAGACATCCAACATTCCCAGCATGCCCTGCTCTGTAACTGCGAAACAGGCCTAAGTAATATTGAAAGTTTGCATCTTTTAACTGAAGTGTTATACATTTACTGCAGGTGTTAACCAGATGAGACACAGAAACGGGAAAGCAAAAGGTCCTCTGTGTTGCAGATCGTAGCAGTCAACATGTGGTCATATTGTCCCAGACCACTATTAAGTGTCTATGGCTTCCACGTTAGCGCTCAGTGAGCCAAACCACACAGCCCTCCTCGAGGATGTCCACAGAAGGGGAGAGGCAGGAAAAGAATTATGGATGAAAGTCAGCATTCTTCTTGCCAATCGTCCCTCCATGTTTGGTAAGGTGCACTTGCAGTTCAGGAGTGCTATGATTGGTAGCCATATGCTAATGCATCTAAAGACGAGGAGGAAAGAGGGAGAGGACAGAAGAGTAGATATTTAGGTTTTGACACTTTTAACATCTGTGCAAAAGTCAAAGTAATATGTTTCCTTTTGCTTCATGAACACAGCCGTCAGAGATCAAATGGAATGAATCAGCAGCAGATCATTAAGGTCATCATAAATCAGTTTAAAGTTCAGTTTAGAGCGTCTGTACCATCCAGTATGAATTCAAACATTTTCTTTCTTACTTTACTCACCTGAATGAAACTGTGCAGTGCAACACAGTCCCTCTCCCCGCGCTGTCCGATAAATGGGCGACACACACACTCTTGCTGAAGGAGGGATGTGTGAAAGGCGCGTTGACAGAGAGTCAGGCGGCAAATAGAGGGAGGAGCGCTGGTCAGGTATTGAGTTCTGCTGCCCCTCCCAGGTGAGCCAGTAGCCCCTCAGACCGGCTACACTGCCCTTCCAGTCCACCTGCACCGAGTCGCTCCCCACCGTGGTCAGCTGCAGGTCTGCCAGGGCTGGAGTCACTGGAAAGTGAGACCACAGAGATGTAATCAGAGTAAAAACTGATAACATACAATGTGACTCTTGCAGTAGAAAAATGTGAATTCTTTTAAATCGAAGCCACTCTAGCTGCTCAGTGAGCACCTAAAGTAGTCAAACCTGTACGAAAACGCAGGTAATTATCTGAAATGTAAGACCCTAAGCGGAATAGGCTGTGCAGGATTAGGATTAGTGTGCAGTAAATTGATCCTCATTCAAGTTTGGCGGCTTTTTCTCCTTCTAGCTCACCTTCCTCAGTGCACACTTTGACAGACATGGCCTTCTCCTTGCCGGTAGCGTGCCGGGCAGTAATGGTGACGAGGTAAGTGGTATCAGGCTGAAGGTCTCTGAGGAGTGTGGAGTTTTGAGTGCGTCCCACTGTGACAGCATTGAGCTTCCCCCCTGGCAGAGCTGAGTACTCGATGTAGTAACTTGTGACCTTGTCAGGCTGAACAGGACCCCAACTCACCCGAACGCTGGTTGGGCCTGAGTCAGAGATCGTCACGGTCGCCGGGCTCAGCAACTCTGGTGTATGAGGAGTCCAGAAAAAACACAGAGTCACTCTGAGATAATATAACCAATTATAATGGGTGTACATTCTGACAGGTGTGAATTAGTTTTTTCTAATAACAGAAACAACAAAAGGAAGAAAAGAGTCCAGGATTGGTACACCTCAAGTTAATGTTTTTCAGATAACAGCAAGTTTTTAAGCCATTGTACAGTGGGTCAGCTGAACATTCAGGTCATTGTTCAAGAAATAGCGTTTTCCAAGCTAATCTTTTTTATTCAGCCTGGGAAGCAGACAAATCTGCGAGCTCATGTTTAATTAGATCTGGCAAGATACATCTGGCCTTCTCCAGCTTGGGCAGATTTCCATCCGACCTGATTTAAGTCAGGCCAATCACAACCATTTATCTCATGTGGGTTTAAGAGATAGGCATTTATGTAAACAACAAAAATGGCTGCTGCTGTTTAGAAACCTTTGTGTTGTGTGAGTAATAAACCAGCTTGACTGTTCTTTAAACAAGTGATCAATGGAGAAACCCTTTGTTATAACCATTAAATAAATATAAGGATAACTTGCCAATGTGGTTTGGTTAGGTACAGTAATGAAAGTCTAATAGAAAGAACACAATTATTTTTTAATTTGGGAGGAAAAAATAAAATCTAATGTTAAATAATTTCGCTATAAAGTGCCAATAATAATGAATAATATCCCTTAATCAAAACATTCAGTTTACATGGACACACAACGCATGGAGCAAATTCTTAAATGTGAAAGTCTGGATCCAGTGAATGCAAAGTGTAAAAGGATGTAGACTAACCTGGCTTTGTAGTAAAAGTGGCGAAGAGTGTGTTAAAGGACTGTTCATTGGACTCTGGCGTCAGAGTGGCGGTATAGGTGGTGTCAGGCTTCAGGCCCGTTAGCCTGGTGGTGCTGGAATCTGCATTCTGGGTAATTCTCTGGTACTGACTTCCACCAGTGCTCGGGCTGGTCCCAGTTCCGCCTGTTCCGCCCGCTCCTGTTCCACCCGTAGGCACAGGGCCGAAACGAATCTCGTAGAATCCCGTCAGACCGGACAGAACGGGTCGCCACTGCAGCGTGGCGGTGTTGGTGGAGATGTCGCGGACGCTGATTCGCTCAGCTCGGATGATCTCTGTTGGAGTCAGGGGAAAGGTGAATGAAATCACAGTGTGCATTCCGGGCTGTCAGAGTTATAGTTCTGCAAAGACATGCAGAAAGGATTGGTGACAGTGACAAGACGGCGTGCTAAAAATGCCCAGGCTTCAGACAGCCACCCACATAGACAGACGGACTTGGGTTTCTGGATGCTTTCATAACGGCTGCAATAAGACAACTTGAAATAGCTAACCCAGCGAGGCCCTGCAATATAATAACAAATGCTAAAGAGGCAATGATATTTTTGATTAGATCCATTTAGCAGAGACTGGTGCATTGCTGCTTGTTGTTCAACATCTTTATTTATACCATGCATCATGTCTTAAAGCTGCGGTACATACAGAGTTTTCCCTTGTGAGTGCAGTACCCTAAAAGTGGGTGACCACTCTCTCTCTCTATATATATACATATATGTATCATGTCTGGCATAGTGTTGGATGATGCAGTAAGGCGACTGAATCATTAACCCATTAATAGATAGCCCTATCTCATTACAGGGACTCTCACACACACTCACAGACAGTCTCACTGTCTTCAGGAGTATGTTTGGAATCAGGGAGAAGCACAGAGACACGACAACTAGAACCCATGGGTTGGGCAGCTTTTGTGTTAGACCTTTGATCCAAAGGGTCAGATTTTTTTTTTTGTGATATCTATCTGGGTGTGTCTTAGCCAAAACAAAGACTTTATTACTTTGGTTAATGGTCCGGATGAGGAATCATTGTCCTTTATAGGGACTGATTTTTGTGGGAAAGTATCTTGGCAGTTTGGTTTAACAGAGGAAATAGGAAACTAGTCAGAAGTGTTTTTGATATACTGTGATAATACCTGGTGACTCAACTGTATAATCAGTCTTTTTTTTTACACTTTTCTAAGTTTTAAGCAGAAGTTCAACGTAAGCCATACACAATCGTATCACCTTAAAGTCAAAAACTATCATGGCTAATATGGTACCATGAAGTCACATACATACACATCCAGTAGACACAGTGTTTCTGTCATGCAGGTCCATGTTTTGTCAACCTTTTGGTTGTGTTCAACTTTCGGGCTTCAGCAACCCCTCCAAGCATATATCTTCCCCCTAAAGTCTTGACTATGGTTACAAGCTAGTTACAAACTTTGGCAGCTGCTTGGCGCTGAGTCCTTTGATACTTTTCTTGCTTTAAATGGCTGGTAACAAGGTTTGTAGTGATGTAAAAGATGAAAACCAAAGAGTTAATGGATGTTGAATCAAAACAATGAGCTAAAAATGCTAAAACATTTGTAGAATTGAGTGGAACTCCAGCAACATAACTTTTAAGTTTACTGGAGAGTCAGCAATAAATTGAGATTTTGGACACTTTTTAAATCATCTCCTTTTTGTATCATCACTGACAGATTTAGTGTTGGACAGATTTGTTGGACTGATTTCAGACTCAATCATTTGATCTATTATAAATGTAAAGAGTAGTTAATTAATAAAGATGAATAACTATGAATTAGAATTAGAAATATATGTATACATAAATCTAATGTATGGAGCCCCTGAAGTCGTAAAAAGTAAAAACTGATCTCCATACCATTGGCCTCCATACCATTAACTTCAATTATCACCGTTTCACTCATTGGTTCCCAGACTCACCGATGATGGCGTTCCGCAGGTCCTCTGTGATGATACTCAAATCATCGATGTCCACAAAGTGCAGATGTTCCTCCACAGGCGGGGTCACCACTTCCCTCAACACTAGATAGTTGCCATGCCCAGTGGAGACCACCAGCACAGCCACACCCTGGTCCCTCAGCTCCGCCATTGGTCCAACCACATCACCCGGTTTTACCCCGTCTGTCAACCACACCAGCACCCTCGGGAGCCCCGCCCTGGCCCCGTCTGCCGCTCCGGGTCTCAGCACCCTGTCCTTCGCTATCCTCAGCGCCTCCACTGTGTTGGTGTCCCCCCTCAGAGGTTTGGTGTTCTTCAAAGCCCCCTGGAGGCCGCTCTGGGTGGTATGGGAGTCAAAGCCAAACTCAAGGCGTGGTTTGGTGCCCACCTGCAGCAGTCCCACCCTCACCTGGTCTTCCCCCAGAGAGAACGGGAGGAGGAGCTCAGACAGGAAGGCGAGCATGCGGGAGTGCTCGTAGGAAGACACACTGCCCGAAGAATCCAGTAGGAAGAGGACGTCACCCTCGCAGCAGTTCAGCACTGTGGTAAAGACAGCAGAATCATTATTTAACCAATAAAAGTAAACTCTCATCTGACGTTACTTTGATCATTTTGATGCCACAGCTTTTCAAACAACACAACCTCTGTTATTTCAATGATGGATAGTATCAGAAAGTACTGAAGCTTTAAAAATACCTACAGATCTCCAGTCATATATTAACTAAAAGCTGCTGCAAGCAAAAGAGGGAGAGCAGCAGTGGTTCATTAAAATGTACCGGTCGGCAAATTCCAATGTATTTGTGCAACCTAGACAGTGTGCAGGAGTTTGGTAATTAAAACCATAAATGACCGAAAACTGGGTGCATATGACCTCTTAGGCATTAATAGCATTAACATTTTTTCCTCGTGTCTTATTAAAGTTTTAAATTCCGGTATCATGACGTGGCTATCGTTGTTGTATGGCTTGGCACAGAAAACTGAAAGAACCCTAGCTAAAAGCAAGCTAAGCTAACTTTATCTGTTCCTTGGTTGTAGCCTCTCTGAACATCCTGTGTCGACCAAAGAGTGATGGAAAAAAGCTTCTTTTTTTTTAAATGAGACTGCTTTATTTTGTTTACAGTGTGTGTGTGATTAGAAAATACTGAATTCTTTACTTTTTAACTTATCCCTCTCCGCTAGCAGCATTCTGTATGGTGTTTGTTGAGGCACTTAAGACAGTGTTGCCAGCACTGATTATCGCGGGGAAAACAAGATTGTTTATACAATTAGATTTTTTGTTTACACCATTCCTAATCTTGTGATTGGATACTGCTGACTGCTAACATTTTGCTAGCTCTAGCTAACACGTTAGCACCACACTGATTTCCATTTGTGGCTCTGAAACAGTGGCTGCTCGACTGAGCTATATTCATTCTTTTTGATAAGTATGCTGCTGTTGTGCAGAAGAAATGAAGGTCAGTACTTTTTGTTATTGGATCGGTGCACTGGCTGATTGACCCTTTTGATACCTGATAACACATTTCAGTACTGTGGTACACTTTACCTCAATTGACCTACAACAAAGTCGTTAAGCTTCAACATAAGATATTATCAACATGAAAGCAGCAAAGATTAAGTAGCAATTTAGAAGCAAGTAGCCTAATAACAGTGCAGATAAGAAGAAATGAAAGCACAAACTGAATTACAGATAGATGTTGACATTATGATAACTGTGGGCGATAATGGATGAAAGACCTTTGAGCACTGAGCCGGGAAGCTGACGTTTCACCCCCAGAAATGTCCTCATTTCGTAACAGAAGCAAAGTTAAAAGTGAATGCCATGGGGGGACGAGAGAAGAAAGGGAGGGGAAACAGTAGCTGCTGGGCAATAACGAGGGGAAGGAGAGGGAGAAGGAGCGGAGAAAGGAGGTGGGACAGGGGGAAATAAAATGCGTTTAAAGGAGAGTGAAAGAGAACGGGGGGGGGGGGGTTCGCTGGCAGTTCCAAGTCAAAGACGAAGAGGAATGTTGGATGGCCATAGTCAGAGCAGACAGAGAGTGGGAAAGAGAGAAGAATCAGCAACACAGACAGGATCTAAAAGCAGTATTTAGATGCAAATCTTCAGACTGCGGTCAGTGCATAAACAAAGCACACGCTGTTAAAATCCGAGAGGAACAGTTTTAGAAGGAAGAAAAATAAACCTGTGAGAGACGGCTAGAGCCTGCAATGAAGATTAGTTTGCCTCTTGATTACTCTGATTCAGTAATGCTGCATTTATAGGCACTGAGTGCTAAACCTTGACACAATTTGATCCTCCTCGGATGCTATTTTTGAATACTTAAGGTGTTGTTAAGAACCAAAGCTCTGACAGCTAAGATAGCAGCTAAGCATGCATATTAGAGTTGTCACAATACAAGATACTTCAATATGATACTACTAAGAATCAAACGATAAGCGCACCCGATGGCCTGACGGTTTTGTCATGCACCCCATGCATGGAGGCTGGCTGCAGTCCTCACCACAGTGGCCGCGGGTTCGAATCTGACCTCGGCCCTTTGCTGCATGTCATCTCCCATTCTCTCTTCCAGTGTTTCCTGTCTCTCTTCATTTGTCCTTCCCAATAAAGACAAAAAGGCCCAAAAAATATAACTTTAACATGAAACGATACTGAAACATGTGTTGATACCACGGCAAAAAAAGCAAGTCCTAAGCTCCCGACACTGGAATATTTATTGTTTTTAATTACCGAAAATTGCACACAAACTCATGCGCACTGTCTAAATTGCACAAAGACATTGGCCAAGTTTCGTTAACAAAACGCTTCCAATGTTTTTTGCAATTTAGACAGTGCTCTCTTGTAAGTATAGACAGTTCTGACAACCTTATTGCATACACACATACTTCAAACATGTACACACACACACACACACACACACATGCATTCATCATCAGTCTAAAGAATTCCTTTCATGTCTATTGTTATTTCACTCTGGAGCGAGGGGGCTGCTCCATATCAAAGCCCCCCTACTGCTACCTTTGTGCAGGTAAGTCCTTATCTACAAAGCACATGTTGACGTCTGGAGATAGCCTCTGCAGTGTTTATCTAGAAACAAGACGTGTTCTAAATGCAGCCTGGGGCTTATCGAATGAACAATAAATAAGATTTATCATGTGGACTATTAGCTCTGCAGTGATGTTATGGTGGAAAAATGAAGCGTAGAAAAACCTCACGTCGCCCCAGTAAAACACTACAGGGGCAGAGCAGGTCTTCCAGTCTGACTGACACATGAGTGCATTTCACTGACACACATGCAGCAATAAAGTTTAAACAATGTGTGCAAAAATGTAGTTTGAAAGTGAGGACCACAAAATACGAGCTTCAGGGTAAGGCTGCAGAACATCAGAGGAATTGGAATTTCAGGCATTTTATTTCCAGCTTAAAAAGAAGTCTGTAGGTTCTCAGTCATCCAGGTCATGGTGAACTTGATCCAAAGGGAACTGGACTGGTTGAAGACTTACCTTTAGATCAAGCTTCAAACATCTCAAAAATCTGCCGACAGGATGAGGATCACCCCACTTCCAGCCATCCAGTGGCAAAGAATATGAAGTCATTCCTCTAAAATCTATATTTTCTAATCTGTTATTACCTTTAAATAACTCAAAATGACAACAAACCACGCACCTTCTTATTCTTCTGTAAAGGTTTGTTGTGAGGGGTGGTATAAGCCTGCCATTATAAATGGACGACACATAATATGTGCACATGCATAACAGCATGAGCACTTATAAAAAGCCCAATTACTGTAAGCTAAGTTGGGTCAGTCTCTTGGGTCCCTATTAATGGAAACAGCAAAATTACAGCATGTCACTCACTGCTCTGTGAACAGCGTCATAAAGATCTGCTCGCACAAACAGACTGGTTGGTGTCACCACCGCCCAGTTTAGCCCGTCTGACACTTCATGGTCTTGAGCTTGAATGCAAGGCGTGTTGGCATGGCTTTGATCACAACCGATTACAATCAATGACTTTAGACGTTTGAAAAAACAAACAGATAGAGTCACTGAGGGATGTCTTAGTGGTTTAGAGAACGTACTGCAGCGATTCAGCTTACGTGCCCTTCACAAATATGTTGATAATGGTGCATGCATTTTTGAATATGTGCCTCCCTATATATGGAAACGTTTTCTTGCTAAACAATATAACGCAGAAAACAATACTTGAGGTGATTTAGAAAAGATGTGCTCACAGCAGTCTGTCCTGCAGTTGAAGCCCAGACTTCATTATTTACTCTCAGCACTGTCTGCAGCACATGTAGAGGAGTATCACAGCTCGGCACACTCACTGTGGTTTAAAGCTGCTGTGAGGAGTTTTTAGCACGTTATGAAACAGACTGACACTTCTATTAAAAAACAAAACAAAAACACACAGCGTAAAGGTTGACTATTTCTACGTAATAATTATTAAAGCCTGATGCTGGTCGTTGTCAGAAGAGAAGATTTACAGTATGTGCCTGAAACGGTCTTTTTCCAGAGCAAATATTCATCGTCCATGATACGTCTGACTGACTGAAGGATGAGATATTTTTTGGCAGAAAACACTCCTGAGGCATGTACAGAATGAGATTTTTGTTTATTTTATTTAATCTTTGTTTAACCTCTTTTCCAAGGGAGGCCTGGTTCAAGACATGCAGCAAAGAGAAAAGATGTAAACAGCTTTGTCCACAGGAGCACCAAGATTGTCACAAACCCCCCAAAAAACCTCACCGGAGTCATTTGTTTTTCTGTTTTTGGTCAAATTTGTATCTTAAACATTTCGGATATTGAAATTTATGTTGGCAATTTGTGGGTTTTAAACTCTATTTTGGGAACTCTATGTCGGACTCATAAATCTGCTGAGATCTAAAAGAGAAACCCCTTCACGACTTTGATCTTAATCTTAGTTACCATATTATAAGATTTCATTTAATGACACATAAAACTTATTACCATACTTCCTAATAGGGTTAGGGTTAGGGTTAGCCTAATTTAGAGTAGATTTGGAATAATAAAACCATAGATCAGACGTGTCAGTCTTGATTTCTTTGCTTCTTGTATTAAAGCTACAACAATGAATCATTTGTTGTAAAAATCAAATTACGGTACTCTTCAGGTGCTCTGATGGCTGCTCTTTTCTTCCCCTGCATGGAAACCACGGCTAAGAGGTTTCATCACTAAATAATAACGTAGGAATTCCACCTTTCCTTTTACTGTCATGAGAGCACCTGAAGTTTTCCAAAGCATGTCATGGGTGGTCCCTGGTTATTATGCCCCAGTTTTTGGAACCACTGCCCCAGGCTTTGGGATTTCATCAAGTCGCACATCAATACTTGGACTCGTGCCATTTCACTGAGAACACTGGTGTAAAATCAACCCCACCCTGATCCACCCTGAAGACAGACAGGCAGGCAGACAGACAGGCCCTGCGCCTCCTGCAGCAGCATCTGATTCTAATGGTAGAGTCACTGCATCTAATAGACAAAATTGCATTTACTATAAAGTTAGATCGCATGGGGACAAAGTTGTGGTCAGTCTGAGAACATGTTTGTCATTGTGGGCAGTTCTTAAATTACCACAATAGTGTTTTTACAGTGAATATTTGTCCTAAAAATGATCTAGATTACATTTATTGAGTTTTAATATTTCACTCATGATCTCCAAATGCAGCTGAGTTTTAGGCACTCATTAAAATTGTATTGCGCAGCAGTCAGGTCCATCTGAGGGTGCTTACCTCCTTCAGGTGCGGGGTTCTGTGTCGAGGATGGCCGCAGGAGCAGACACAGCAGCATCCATAACACCGACATGTGGCTCTCCATCACAAAGTTTAAGAGTTAGGCTATCAGTTCAACCGAAGCAAAGACTACAGCGCGAATGTTTAAGGTTCTTGGGTCAACCATAAATCCCACACACAGCTCGGAGGAGCGCGCTCCCTGTCAGTAAATCATATTCAAAGGAAGAATATTACAATGAGTCACATCCGGTCCGGCTCTTTTATTTCACTTCTCCTCTTTCTTCTTCGCTGAGCATGATCAACCAGCCGCTGGAAGTTCAGACTCAAAAGTTCAGTCCGTGTGCGCAAAGTCCCGACGCTCCCAGTCTGTGGAAATGCGCCTCACTCGAGCTCAGAGCATGAAGCAAGCGAGGTGTGAAAATAGCTTCCGGCAGGAACATTCAAAGTAAAACTCTTGTGTAAATATTTTCTTTTTTACATCTGAGCGTTAGCCACAGGCAGTAAAACATTTTGATAATCCAACGTAAAGAAAAAACATTTAGGCTTCACAATATTTAAAGACACCCATTATTTTCTAAATTGTAGCCTATAAGCCCAGGGGCTCCCAAACTTTTGCAATGCCAAGGATTCCCATATAGCGTTAGACTCAGGTGGTGACCCCCCTCTTGCAAATGTCATAAATGTCTACATTACAATATCAAAATTGCACATGCAACTTCTTAATAAATGTATTTTTTTTATTATTATTTATTAACAATTAGACACAATAACCATGTTATTCTTTTTTTTTTAATATATTGAGGCCTACTTCTTTTTTTTAAGAGGAGTTGGTAGGTAGTTTTCAGTAGTACAGCAACTTTCTGAAATAGCAGTGTGACTCTTAGCTTTAGTCTGATGAGCTAGAGCGACTTGAAAGCACATATTTAAATATTTTTCATTCATTTACACCCCTCACCCCTGCAAGTTTTCACGACCCATAGGCCTGACAACTTTGTTGAAATGCATGTCCTTATTAATCACTGTAAAACAAATTATTGTGTTCTAAAATTTGAAACCTTGATATTTTTGGGGGGTTATACATCTTCCTTTGGTGATGCATTAGGTCTTGACCGTCACCACTGCAGTGTATGCTAAATCATGTCATCATAGTGCAGGTGCATGTGCAAAGACAAATGAACAGGGTACCTTTACTTTAGCTATCAGATAAACTGAAGTAGAACAAAAAACTTGACCTATGAAATATAGAACAGTAAGTAAACAACTGTGTTCAATAGATGAAAACAGGCTGAAATTCTGGTTGCATAAACCTTTATAATAAACAGTTTTGTAGACAAAATATAATGAATAAGCCCTGGCAAAAAATACTTTCATGAGTCATATCAACAATGATGCCGAGTTGTTCTTATAAAAGAATAATATCTACATAACAATCAGAGTAAGCAACCACTAAAAGGGCTGATAAAATGTGCTTTTATTTTGAAGGTAAAGTTTGATGAGCTTCCCTCTGGCTTCTTCAGCTCAGCTTGACACCTCTGAGTCTCTTGAGTACCTCACTCCTCCCTGCTCTCTCCAGTCTCCCCAGTAACTCAGTATATTAAATGTGTTCATCCAGGCGTCAACACTCTGGATCTAAGCCACAATTAGATTTAAGTCTTCATGTTACCTTATTAGCAGGGATATAAATGGAGAAAGTCACTTTACATCTTAGTCTTTAAAAATAGTTGATATATGTGGGGATATAACAAATACTTACTGGTGAATCCCAAGTCAAGGGATCCAATAACTTTCAGACTCCATCATGATCCCAAAGAAGACTGACTGTTTTTATTTAGGTATTATTAAAGTCTGTAACTGCTGCCGCGGGGTGTCAGACAAGATGATTAACACACGCCGAAGAAACAGTCCTTATTTATTCTTACATATTCCACAGCTAATAATCACATTTTGTGATATGCTTGAGTCTTAAAATAGAGCAGGTTTTTTAAAAACGACTAACACATATACATGACATGATCTACTTTGGCCAAAGGGGGCACCAAAGTCAGCACAATTTGAAAGTTCCTCACAGGAGCTTTAATCTAATCCTACAGTACAGGAATTAGAAGGAGAAATGGTTCTTTTTAGGATATTCAATCTCAAATTCAAGTTTTTTCCTTTTCGGTCCGAAAGAAATTCCTCAAGTTTCCATAAAGTAAAAAAAGAGAGAATTTCATGCTGTTTATGTAATTTTATGTTCTATATGTCATATTTGTATAGTCCTTTAGAAACCGGTTGTTTTCTACAATTCATTTAACTTTTATCCAAACTTGGCCAAAAAGTTGCACTTGAACACACCACGAAGACTACAACCGACGGCCAACCACCACGTACGTTCTGCACATGCATGAGAGGAAATAACTCTCCATGCCAGCAGGGGGTGGTAGTTTGTTCTTATGATATGAGAAGACCATTTTCACACCGCTGTCGGTCACCACTTGTGTTATAGGTAGCCTACTAATGGAGAATAATGTCTGATAAAAAGTTGAAAATGGCATTGGTGTTGTCATCCTTTGGTTTTTTAGTGGAAAAAGAAAAGAAGAGACAAATAAGGAGAAACTGCACTAATGGGTGAAAGCATGGACACTACAGTGGCATGCTCAAGGGGCTTTTCTGAACCTGTGTCGAGAGCTGGAGATAAATGAAACCTCCAAACAGCCAATCATAGAGATTCCTCTCACCAACGCACAGACATCGATTCAACATGTCGAATTGGCCGAAAAAAGGCAGGCGATCGCCTTGGTGTGTCAGGGCCTTTAGAGCTTCATCCCTCCATAAAAGCATAAATCAATACATTTATGGTTCATGATATTTTATGTACACCTTGAGTCAGTCTTCAGACAGTCTGAGTATTATTTACATATAGACATTACTTGTTTTCTAAGGATTTGTCATGATGAAGACATCCAAGAATTCCAGCTATCCACGAGATGTAGGAAACGCTGGTTCACCGAGAAGAAACCACAAGTACTTGCAGCGCTCAAACCACAGGGAGTTCATCTTTTAAACTGCACAGAGCACATGTGTTCCCAGAGTGGAGAAGCTTTGCATGTTGGCGTCTTTCTGAGGTCAACCACTCGGCCCTTTCAAAATAAAGCGAGTTTTGCCCACAGAAAGTGAAGCGAGTCGACAGTTTAGCAGAAGGAGAAGAAGAAAAGTGTTTGTTGTCGAGACAAACAAAAAAGGAGACAAAGGGCGTAGGAGGGAATGAATGGATGTGAGCGGACGCAGGAATTCAAAGGTCTGGATTCTTCTTATCCAAATACTTTTATTGTTCCCGTCAGACATTGACAATAAACACACCCTTCCTTATACACACACCTAGTGACTAAACACTGAAGGGGCTGCACTGTAGGGATTTGCAAGCATTATGACAGCACTGTCTGACCTATATTTCTCTGCCGTCATCTATATGGAAAACTACAAATGTAAATATATAACTGGCACAAGCATGTGTAGTTATCCTTGTGAGTCACCTGTTTGCTCATTTCACACATGATGGCAATAATAATCCTTACAGAAATGACGATTAGAGGATATGTCTGGCTTCTGAACATTTAAATTTTACGATCTGTTGCTAAAATTGCACTCCAAATCTCTGCAGAGTGAAGTTCCCAGCTGCATCTTGATCCATTTACACCCTGCTGCTACTGCACAGCGGACATGCAACATTAATTTCTCTGCGGTTTTTGTGTACCTCCCATCCAGTGCTAAACGAGTCCTCACATGCACATTTTTTTTGTGGCCCCCGGAGCTCACGGTCATCGTGGACACAGCGCTGTTTTGGGATATCAATACAGATGGGAGTTCTCCTCCTGCGCTTGTCTTTACAGTCGGGCCAGCTGTAAATCAGTTCGTTA
Source organism: Labrus bergylta (assembly GCF_963930695.1). NCBI lineage: Eukaryota > Metazoa > Chordata > Actinopteri > Labriformes > Labridae > Labrus > Labrus bergylta. The sequence continues at coordinate 23,872,242 of NC_089206.1, forward strand.
CACACAGTATACCCCCACCTGGAACAACTTGGCGCTGCTGTGTGAGAAAGCAGTAAAATAGCTGAAAATGCATGTGTACAGAGAAGTTTGAGTTTTCTCTGCATGAGCAAGTGCATGCATTTGAACATTTTTCTTGATATGTATTTTGTCATGTTAAGCATTTCATGAGTTGTGCAATGACAGACCACGCTCAACAGACGTAAGAAGCTGGTGCTTGCGTTGATGTTTGGCTGAAATTTACAGACATTTAAATCAAACACAGTTCTTGTATGTCAGATGATACACCCTGAACGGTGATCTGTTTCTCCTCACTTTCACATAGCATCATAGTCCTAGTGGGACGACAACTGAAAGTCCTTCAGGAGGGAAAAAGTGACAGTGAACTTGACCTTCTGGCTCTGGGCAGGGCAGCAGCAGTAGAGGGAGTAGGGAGGAGTGGGAGGAGTGGGAGGAGAGGCGAAAACAGTCAAATGTCATCAAGGCAATGGAAGAGTTTACGACATTTTGTTCACAACAACATCGAGGGTGTGATAGCATGGGAATACAGAAAAAACAGCACATCCTTCAGGAGAAGAGAACACTTTTCAAGCTGCCTCAGTTACCGCCTCTAACACAGTTACCTTGTAACTTAGTCCCATAAAAGCAGCCTTGTTGTAATTACCCATTAAAGTTTTGGCTGTAGAAGATTTGGCTTCCTGTGTGAATGCCACTGTCAGTGGTTAAATTCCACAGATCTATATTTGCCAGTGTTTTCCTCCTTTCTGCGATTTTATGGTATTTGAGGTTTGGTTTATAGAAAACCAGGGCTTTGTGCAGAACCAAGGAAGAAAAGCAGCAATGTTGCCACTCTCTAAATCACTGGTTCCTGATTTAACTTCCATGGAGCACCCTTGTATCTAAAAAAAAAAATGCAATGCTGTCAAAATTAACACAAATTTAGAGACAGAATAGGCCTACACACACTTTGTATCGTCATGATTTTAGATGTGAAAAGCTTATTTTGACAACCTCAGAGCAGACAAAGCCTCACACTCCCTCCTTAGATCCTTGGAGTCCACCACCAACATGAGCATTGGATGCTCTATACATAAAAGAAGGCAGATCACAGTGAAGTAAAAGATGGAGAGGACATAGAAGAGGCTACAAAAAGACACTGATCAAGAACAGAGAGATCATGTTACAGGAAAGGTAGAAGAGAGATGGATCAATCTATCCATTATCTATACCGCTTTTCCCATTCAGGGTCGATCCCAGCTGTCATTGGACAAGAGGTGGGGATACACCCTGGACCGCCTAATGAGATTAAACACAGACAAAATATTTACCTTGTATATTTGCACACTTTACAATTTGTACCTTTCAAAGTAAACAGGACAAGAGCAATCCATGCCTCCTTGTTTAACTGACACGCACATAAATAAAAGCCATTAAACTAAAAATACAGACAGGGGAAGTCGGAGGGATTTCCCATCACTGGGATGTGCAGAGAAGTGAGCCAAGTATACCCACTGCCTTCCTGAGAAACACTGACACCTCCGGTCCTGCATGCGTCAGTGGTACTTTCCTGCCTCCTCTGATCAGCATCCTGTGTGAGTCTTGTCTTTAAAAGGATTTCCTTAGCTTTTAACTTGCAAAAACAATTTGTTGTTATTTTGCATGACGAGGGGTAAAATTCAGACTAGAATGTTGAGTCTAAAAGATGCTGCCTCAAGAGGAATCTGCCGATATCTCCCTGCATTCCGAAAACCTCAAACCCTAACTGCATCCAGGCCGAAAAGCTCAGTCCTTGCCTCCCCCAAACAAATATGACAAGTTACACTAAACACAAGCAGCCGTCCAGTTCGAGGCAGGACCACATTTTCACAAAATAAATCAGAGTGTGTATTTAACTTTGGACGTATAAGCAACCGCGTCTGCTCACTGTCTTGGAGTAAAAATCTGGTTGCACAGCTCGATCCATCTCTAGTCTCTGGTTGGAACATCTGTTTTGCAATAATCAACAGTCAGTGAGTCTCCATACTGCATGGTGAGGCCAACACCCACTGCAGAGTTTCCACAGTAAAATGTCACAGGCTGCCTCTGGTTCTGCCAAGTTGGGTCAGTAAAGCTGGCTCGGCTCCCCTTGAGAGGTCCGCTCAGACAATGGTCTTATTGTTTTTTGGGGGATTGGCAGAGACTTGATTTATAGATAATGAATAAATACACTCATCTTTCTGGCTCCGTGCAAAGAAAAACTGATCAGGACAGGTCGGATGAGCCAGGAAAAGATGGCTGTCTGATGGCGCAAGGTTCAAAGATTTGAAGAGCATTGTGTCATTATTTATAAAAGAGCTTACTGAACAACATTTTATAGCAAATTTTTAACAGTGCATTGGGGTCTGACTCCTGCGGCATGTGAGAAACTTTACCCCTAATGAGCCTGAAGTCTTCTGGGAAGGCTGCTTGTTTCCAAAATATCTAAATAAAGTAACTGAGAACTAAGAATTCAGACCAGAGTTCAGAAATATATGAAAGGGAAATTCTTTTCACAGCTACAGGATGCCCTCATGTGCTCTCTTGTATTGTACAAAATAAAAGTCCCTTCCATCCGAAAGCACAAAACAAGCTGAAAGAACCTCTGATGGTGGCTGTAAACCGAGAAACTCTAAACCGAGAAACTTATTCACAAACCACGAGAAAGGTCAGCAGCGGTGACTCATCGATGTCAGAGATCTGTGGGAAGGAGGATGGTGGGCTACAGTGTGTTCTCACACACACACACACACCGAAAAATCACAATCCAGTTCTGTGATGAAGTGTGTGTGTGTGTGTGTGTGTGCAGTCACATCACGAGGACTCTGAAAAATAATTTATTCTCACGCTCTAATCACATGTCGACACGTCCTTTATTTTCTTTCATTTCTTTCTAGAAGCTCAGCAATAAGAATTATTTTCAACCCTTAACGGGTTTTCATTTAGTACCCCTGTTTGGGTTTTTATAATTCTGTCAAATTTGCAGTTTCTTTGATCTATGATTGGTATGTGTGTACCAGGGTGAGAGGAACACCCAGGACTGGTCGCCAGTCAATCACATGGCTGACATACAGAGACAACAACCAAGCACACTCACATGTACACCTACTGACAGGCAATTTAAAGTCACAGAAGGGCCAGAGTAATTGAACCCACCCATGCACAGGGAGAATATGCAAACTCCACACAGAAAGGCTCCTGTCTGACGACTGCAGGATGGTGCAGTGCTAACCACTGCACCCTGCATCTGCAATCTACCATTTTCATATTTCTATTAACTTCTACTTTTACCCCACTACTATTTTTATTTCCTAAATAAAATGTGTACTCTTACTCTGAAACATTTACCCTGAGATCTTTGTTACTCAACAACATGGAACAACATGGTATGTGAAGACCAGCCCCTTTTCTCTTTAAGTGATGTGAGTCTTACCCTCTTTATCATCCCTTTTTCATGCATAAAACAAAAATGGTCTCCAAGATGGGATGTGTCTCCCCCTCACTTAAAGGAACTGGACTTTAGCGCTGACTCATTTTTTGAACAGCTCATCTGAACTATCACTTTCTTTTCCACTTCATCCTTTCAGCCGGCTCTCCAGAGTTTTGGCCTCGGTGGACAGCAGCTGGATTCTCCATTCTCTCCTCCCTTTTGTGATCCCCCCCCCCCCCCCCCCCCTTAATGCTCCTCACCCCACACAGCTGCCTTCCACCCTTAGCAACACTCCTTTATACAGTATAAACACACAAGCACGCACACAAGTCCTCACACGTACACTGACGGAGGTGTGCACGTGCACATGCAGTGTGAGTGTGAACATGGGCCGTAGCATATGCACACACACAAAAGGGAGTTGAAGTCACTTTTGTGGTATGTGTTGAGGTTTTTGAGAAGCAGGGATGTGTTGTAATTACGAGTGCATCTGAATCTGTTAGGGCAGGTCGAGTCAGGGGAGGACCTGGCAACCAATCACAGCTCTGGGATTGCACAAATAAAACAAAACAAAGGATTGGATATAGTTCAAAAAGGTACATGATTGCCCCCTGGTCAGACCTAACACTCTGTGTTTGAAGGGCAGATATATTAAACTATGATTATTGAAGAAGTGGAAACTCTGCTGCAAACTTTTACTCAAACACCTGACCAGGTGTGTTGAACATCCCACTGACTTTTAATGACAGACAGATGACAACCCTGCTGTCCAGCCCATCCTGCCTGTTAACACAATCACCTGTCATCCATATCCGCTGCCTCCCCACTTAACTCGCTGCCTTTCACTTCCAGGCAAGTTCTGCACGCGCTCATAGTTTCGAGCCCCTCTCTCTCTCTCTGTTATCTCTGTCCCAACTTCCTGCTCTTTCTTTTTAAACCTATGCACACAAAACACTCCCTCCCAAGTGCCCCACAGGTCAAACAGTCCACTCTGTCTCGGTTTCACTCAGCTCGCCTCCTGTCAAGCGTCAGGGTGACAGAGAGAGAGAAGAAACCTGACATTGTCTGTTAGTGATAAGGTATGGGGGAGTCTAGGGGGGTGTTGTGTTTGAACTTGTCCGCTGTGTGCTGTGCCTGTCTGCCTGTCTGCCTGTCTGCCTTTCAATGAGTAATCCATTGTAAGGCTGAGCTCACACACATACGAACACGCTGGCAGATTGTGTGACATAGCTCAAGTACAAGAAGGGAGAGGAGATGTAGCCTGAGGGAGATGGATGGGTGACGTCTGAGACAGGGAGGCTGCTGGTTAGGTTAGAGAGGTCGTATTCTTCTTATGGAAAAGTTATTCAAGCTGCTGTGATTGAAAAAAAATGATCAATATCAGCCGGGAGGCAGTAATGTACACCAAAAACAGTCAAAGCTTCAAACTATTTATTTGACATCTCTAATGACCTTCTTGTCTCATCTTTTAACCCATTTTGCGGGGTAGCTCTATGGAAGGCTCTGTGATTTATGAAGGGCCATTAAAAATTTCCCCTCATGCTGATTGTGATAAATTTGCCAGCCGCCTGTCTTCTACATTTCAATAAATCAGAGATGCAATTTCTTTTAAGCTGACACGTTCATTTATTTCCTCAAACGTTTCCAGATATCTTGCTCACACATTTCATTAAGATGGTGTACAGTCTAAACAAACATCCTGTAAACTTCAGCATGCTGATGTTAGCATTTACCTCAAACCACCAAAATACAGACAGACAGAGCTGGCTGTAGATATTTATCTATCATGCACGATGGTGTCAGGATATCTGGAGAAAACTGCTGATGCTTGGCATAATATAACCCAAACTTTTCATTACGTCACATGACACATTAACCTTTTGCTCACACAATGAGTAATACATGATGCGATTTTATGCATTAGTTGCCCGATACGGAAGCCCTAAGAGGACATACTGTACATCCATACTTTTTTTTACTCCGTTTTCCAGTGATAACGAGTATATTTGGCTGTTTTCCTGAGATGTCGGCTTAATTATCTTGCTATCTTGGAATAACCATTCTTTTTAACTATTGTTAACAGGTAAAAGGAGCAATCTGTACTCTAAGATATCTACTGAGTGAAATGATAAAGTGAGCTTACTATATGATCAGACATTAAGGAAACATGCTATGCTGAAGTGCTGGCTTCTCTGACAACAATGCAGCAGCCAGTATGTCCTCCTTCTAAGTTTCAATTCTGGTCCTGAATGCTTTGGATTTGTTTGGACCAGAGAAGGTAGACGGTTTTAAGGCACCCCCCCCCCCCCCACACACACACACACACACACACACGCATCCAAAACGCCCCTTGGTTTTGGCAGGCAAACAGCAAACCAACAGGCGTTGCAGTGATTGAAGCGCCACAAGGAGAAACGTGCTCAAACTAGGAACAATATTGGAGAGATGTTTTTGAAACATTGCGAGAGAATTACAATATGAGTGCACAGACTTGACATCATATTACCAAGATGCATGGCAGAAAATAAAAGCCAAAATGTTGTCTTGATATTTGAAAACATTTTGATTCATCATTAAATTTGAACTCTCATGTCATTTGTTATTTGTTATTTGGTGGCTGCCAATTTAAAGCAACCTGGAGCAGAAAATGAGCAACAACATACATTGAGTTTGTTGTTGATGTCATGAACACACTGAAGTCGAAAGAATGACGTCCCAACTCTGGAAAGAGAACCGTCCAAAGAGCAGAGTTACTTTCTGAACTCGTGGAATTTTTTCTTGGCGACTGAAAAGTTAACATCTGGAGTATGACATCAGCAATGAGTATCATTGCAGTAAAAGTGAATGCGTGAAATATTTGTAATATTTAAGCGGTGGTGCATTTAAAAGCCATCTGTCAAGACAAAGAAGGGAGATTACACAGGGACTAACAGTCTGCAGCAGGGATCTGTAACTTCATTTAGTTCTCAAAGCCAGAGGGACAAATCGTCACAAAGCGGAGGATACTCTCAATTAGACATTTATAATAACTTGTATTCTTGTATTAAAGTTAACATGCAATTTGTTTCCTGAAAGGATGCATCCGATCCATACTGCACAAAACCCGGAAGTTTAGTTCAGTATACTGAGGTGGACCCAAAAAATGCCCACTGAATGACCACGAGGGTTCAGTCTACTGAAAAATCCACACTCCATACTGAACTGTGGCTATTAGGGAAGGGGCCTCTGTGTGTCCTCCATCTTGTTGTCAGTTTGTTGTATTACCTGGTGTGGCCTCGTCCTAGCAATCTGTGTTTTTCTATTGAATGACTTTGCCTTTCTTTTTTGACCTGCCTTTGCACACTCCTTTTGATTTGTCTGTTGAGCCTTTTGGATTTTTTGTGAATCGAACCCGGACTGTCAGTAAACCAGTCTTTACTCGACCTCTTGGAGTCGGCATTTGAATCTTTTTAGTGCAAGTCTTTGTGTCTGCTGCAACCTCTGCAATACTGCCATACATTTCAAGACATTTTGATTGCATAAACCGTTATTTTTATTTATATTGTCATTTTTTACTGCATCCATAACAACAAAGACAATGCATTGGTAACAGAGAATATCACAGTTTATCAAGGACTTGGTTCAGGTGTATGAACAACCTGACTCTTGTGAAAGATACAGAAAGAGTTTGCCTCAAATTATCTTTTCTTTCATTTTTTTTTTAATTAACATTCAGGGTTTTCAAAGTCAGACTTTTCCATGATTACAAGTCTGGGTAAGCTGAAAGGGTATACTCTGTTAAAGGGGAACTCGTATGAGGTCCTATACAACAATACTTCTCTCTGTATGTCTCTTATCTGTGTATCATCAACAGTAAGTTGTATATGTTGTACTTACTCTGTTTGATATAAAAATCATTATTTATTCTATGCATGAAAGGGATTCCAAATAAAGACGAACTGTTGTTTATTCTTTGTAATCGAGCCCTGGTCTCGCTGTATTACATCTTGTTTATGACACACGAGGGACTGCTCAGGGGGCTGTATAAACAGGATGCCTTTGAGAGACAGACAAATACAGCACAGGCAGATTTGGAGATTCCTCCATGACAAGGCCAGCATATTATTTTGACAAAGTACCCCCTCATGGTGCTAACAGTTCCTGCAGACGACGACCTGGTGCAGGTTTAATCCGCCCTTGCACACTTTTCCTGTCTTGCCCTGATCTCTTTGTCAATGTACAGAATTCAGACTGGAAAATGAGAATGGAGATGAGAGCAGTGCCAAGTGTAAACAGTAAATTGGAGCTGATGAAGCAGATGGGAAGGGAGTGGGCGAGAGGAGCAGCCAAACAGGCCGAAAATACCCGAGAGGAAGTCAGAGATCAACGAAAGAATGATCACAGAACGTGCATGAAAACATACAAGACAACAAAGAGTTCTGTCAGAAAAGAGAAAACCAAGATGTGATTGCTGCCAGTTCAAAGAACATCATGTGCTGAGAGCCCATTTAATCACAGGATCCGCTGCAGACGAGTTTCAAAGGTGTCTTTTCTTTTAGACGGTGTGGATGATTTAATCTGTGTACAAACAATGAAAGGAATCAACATTTTACAAATCTTAGATAATGTTAAAAAAAAAGTGAAATTAGTGCCTATGCCTAGGCGTTTAAACTCACATCATTAATCCGTCCACTCAGGTGTAATTGACACACTAAACAAAAATACATAGGGAATCTCCATCCATCCATCCATAATGTACAGTATACTGCTTTTCCGGTTCAGGGTCACAGTGGGCTGGAGCCGATCCCAGGGGCAAGAGGCAGGGTACACCCTGGACAACCAGCCACACTCACATATACAGACAATGTAGAGTCACTGATTAACCTAACAAGCATGTGTTTGGACTGTGGGAGGAAGCTGGAGTACCAGGAGAGAACCCACACATGCACGAGGAGAACATGCAAACTCCACACTGAGAGGCTCCTGTCCAGCAGGGACTCGAACCAGGAACCTCCTCTCTGTGAGGCAACAGCGCTAACCACTGCACACTGCACTCTGCAGCACTCAGGAAATCTAACAATGTGAATGTTAAACAAAGTGTTATATTCAAAATGATGCATTTAATGCCAACACAAAAAGAATAAAGCAAGGTGCATGTCCACTTTCCTCTGACATTTAGGTTTTCTTTGTTCTCTGTGTCAGCCTGAGTTTGGATGGAGGAGAGGAAGTTACAGGCGTGAAGGCAGGCTTTTCTCATGTTGGGGGTGTGGCTTAAACAGGTGTGGCAAAGTCAGGTGTGGTGATGCAGATTTGGTGTAGACTTGAGATTTAATGATGCATTCATGTGGTGTCGGACACATCGAAAAAAATGAATGTCCGTGTAGGAAAATGCACATGAACGCCTGCTCAAGTCGGAACAACTCGGGAAAGAATTAGCTGCCCGACTTGCCGACTTGATGTCATAATCATCATCACATGGGGGGCAAAATATGTTTTGTTTATGTTTATTATTATTTATTTATTCAAGCATTGCACATCAACTTTTTGCTCAAATATTAACTTGTAATGGAGACATTCAACAGATCTTATTCTTAGCATCAGTGCTTTTTGTTGTTGTTTTTGTTACAACATTCAGACTTAACAAACTGATAATTATTCTTTAAAATCTGAATGGTTGAAAACTTTCATAAACTTAAGTAGTTGGTGGTGGGTCCTGAGCCTAGACAGGTTAAGACACAACTGCTATACTGTATTTTGATAACCTAATACTATCTGGTTGGAGCTCTTTATGACCCGTAGCTCACATCATGTACATAAACAAGAGCCCCATATAATTCTATTAAATTCCAGTTATTTAAACGAATTGACCTTGAGCTTTTACATACGTCTCTCTTTATGCACATGACCATGAAACTGTCAGACACGTTCAAACAACACAACATTGCACAATGATTCTTTCTGTTGCACTGTAAGCTGTTGGCAACATAATCAAACAATTCCAGTCGGCCTGTGACTGTGTCCTTGGCTGAAGCCGTTTCCTTGAGGGGTTGAAAGACAACGGCCCCCATTCCAACATACAGTCGCTGAGCATCAGAGAGAAAGTCTTTCCTTTGTGATGAACAGAAGTGCACACAAAGACCCAGGCAGATATCCGCACTACAAGAACTCTGAAAAAATAAATGTGTAAGTGAAATCTTGCTGAAATATGCAATTTCACATTACCATCAGCTAATCAAAGTGACATACAATAACAACTGTCATAATCAGACCAGTGGAGCCAACACTGCAGAAATATTGAATGGAAAATATATGTTACACTCACACCTACTGGCCAATAGTTGTACTGGCTCTGATTTTGGATCCCGTAGAAGATTTCTCTTCTCAAATAGATAATTTTTATTTTCTAAAAACACTCATATATTGCTCAATTTTAACAATATTGTTTGCATATTAGACTGTCACTTATTTTATATAATGTATAGATGTATTGGGTATTTTTGTCCTATTAAAAACATCATATTTTACGTGGAAGTTACGTCACTCAAAGTTGTCGGCAGACGATGCGTTTAAGTACAATCGAAAATCTTGAATGTCTGATTTTTTTTCTTTGTGAACGACCACGTTTAATCATCGAGAAGTTTGCTTTGTCGTTACCATAGACTGTAAATATTATTATTATCGTGACTCAGAAAGTCGTATTATTAGTTGGTGGCAGCAGATGTTTTTGTGTTTTTTTCCCCCATATATAAGCAAATCTTTTCAAACATGTTTCTAATATTAATTTATCCGCTTTATTTTACCCAAATAGCACAGAGTAGCAATACACGGGTTGATATAAGAGATTAAAGCTTCCTCTGCAGACTTTAATGCTGTATTGGTGCGGGGTTTTAGGGAGTTTCGCTCACTTTGTACAGGGTTTTTGAACGTGTGAGTGTCACGTTAACGTGTAATCGTGAGATTTCGGAGCATGGGGGAAGCACCTGAAGGCAACAAAAGTTCAGTATGCAGAGTTGTGTCATCAATGGAGGAAAAACAGAACAGCACGGGAGCAAATTATACTCCAGGTACAACATATATCCTTTAAATGTCTCCCACAAGTGGTCATAGAGTAGATTATTGAATTAACGACGATTATTAATATTATTAAAGTTCCCTGTGAACCGTTAGCCAGTTAACCCCGGAGGGAACAACATCCTCAGACAGACAGCTGGTTAGCAGCTAAGTGTTGTGTGAAGTCACTACTATCAGTTAATTAAACTATCTTCATTTTAAGTTGTTTTCATACCATTTGGGTCAAACAGCCTCTTATTGTTGTATTCAGGTCAGTTCATTAGAGACGAAAGAAACCTAAAGTTAGACTTCATTTAACCCACTTTTTGAGAAGCTCATTTGCGAGATTAAATTGAAACCAAACCAAACTTCCGTCAATTATCAGGAAGTTATATCAACATCTGTCATGTGTCACATTGACATGATTATAAATATGACAATAGACTTATTTTGAATCATTGGGGCCTACTGGGAAATTCGGCATGTAGATGATCCACTAAAAAACAGTGATTAAAATAAATTAACAGCGTTATTGTAACACTGTCTATGTACCCAAACTACCACAATAATAAGATTTAAACATGTGATTCATTTTGTTTTCACATGTCTTGCTGTGTCACTTGCATTGGCTTTCCTCCATGGACTGTATATTAATAAAATGTATGAATATAAACTCAGTGTTTTCCTCTATGTTGTGCGTAAATCAAACTACCACCTTCAGTTTAATGATTAAACTTTGTCCATGTATCACCTTAGATCCTGGAGGAGCAGAGACAACACAAGATGCCCCACGTGACCAAAGGCCAGAGGACATTATCAGCAGACAGTTGACTGAACAGGGCCGCTTTGCTTGTGCTGCGCTCTGCGGCGTCTCTTTGGGCCAGTTGTTTACTGGACCTGAAAACAGGTAACACAGCCAAAAAAAAAAAAGATAATGTCATCACGACATTCAGTGTGTATCCTCCAAATTATGCAAACATTAACATGGGGTTGCATATGGCTTCAATTTGTTTTTGTCTCTCTGGAAAGTTAGGAACCTAATATCCAAAAGCTAACATGTTGGAAAGGATGGATGACTTATTGATATTTGCACAGTGTGTCTAACTATAAAACCTACTTTATTTACACCAACAACTTTTAATGATCAAACACAGTCACTGAAATTCTGTCAAATATAAAAAGGACATTATGCAGACAATATTTATTTATCAAACAATCACTTTTCAGACTAATTTAATTGAAGTTCAAAGGGGTTAACACGAGAGCAGAAAAGTGATGGACTAAAGGTGAATGTTAAAAGGATTTTAGAGACCAAGACACATCCTTACGAATTAGATTTAATAACAATAATTAACAGAAGAAGAATACTTTATTAATTCCATGAGGGGAAAGTCAGTCTTACACTCTGTTGTTGAACATGCTACACACACAGGCTGAAATACACACACACACGTACAAACAGGATCCTATAGACATGCACTAACGGAGAGATGTGAGGGTGAGGGGGCTGCCCACAGCGAGCTCTCCTGACCTGGTGAAGGGGGTTCAGTGCCTTGCTCAAGGGCACCTCGGCAGGGCTCAGGAAGTAAACTAAAACCTCTCCAGCTACAAGACCAGTTTCTAGACTTGGTCTGCACAGGGACTTGATCCGGCAAACCCTCCCGTTCACAACCCCAAAGTCCAAAACTTCAACAGTAAAATGTTTAAAGATGATTTTTAATGTGCATACAGTCTGGGTTGAAATCTTACAGAACTTACAAAACTGCACTAGTGGCAATTGTGTCATATTTGTCTAAAGTGCCGTACACGTTGGTGATTTTACAGTGATCAGTGTAAAATGGTTCAATGCCGGGGAAGTGATTACCAGCCTGACAGCGGAATTCATTTCCACAGAGTCTCTGTGTTTATTCTGAGCTGAGGATGAATGGACAAGTGTCCTTACATTGATGACGAATAGTTTGTGAAGTCGTAATAATGAAAATGTTTCCAACCTTGACTTCTAAAGATGTCGTCTGCTTCAATTTCTCTGAAACGTCTTTTATAAGACTGTATGAGCGAGGAAGTGAATCAGTGTGTCAGGCGGTTCTTTCAGACTCAGCTAGAGGCAAAGAAAGAGAGAGAGTGAGGGAGAGAGAGACTCTGAGTCTGTTGAAGAAATCCTACAGTATCAGCGAGCGGGTTAGCGCCACAGTGGTGGTTACCACAGTAACTGACCCAGAGAAAGAAATGATCTCTGCTTCTGGAAATGAAAATCCTTGAATTTCTCTGAACTCAGGGTGAACATCCACTAATCTTTCTTTCTGTGACACGGCTCTGGTGTACTGGAATGATTTTTTTTTACAGGCTATTCATTCTGGCATGAAAGTTTAAGGCATCCGGGACATTTTCATTCCCTTGATTTTCAACATCACTTTCCCCTCTAAATGCTAAAACTGAACTGTCCTTTCAGTTCAGGAGATGAGCTGTGTGTGTGTGTGTGTGTGTGTGTGTGTGTGTGTGTGTGTGTGTGTGTGTGCGTGCGTGTGTGCGTGTGTGTGTGTGTGTGTGTGTGTGTGTGTTTTCTCAGTGGGTTCAGGGAGCAGTATCTGCAGGGTCTGGTTGGCTGGCTGAACCTGGACGAGTCAGTGATGCCCGTTATGGGGGCTTTCCTGTCAGGCCTGGGGTTTGAGGGCTCTGACACCTTCCTCTCCATCCTGCATGCTGAACCCCTGCTGGCTGCTGGGGCCACCCCCATCATCCAGGTATCAATGTCAACACTAATAGAAGATGTGATTACATTCAACTTTAGTGGTGTCTGTGGATAAACAAGATTGTTGCAAGAGCAGAATCAGGATTTTTCTCCAAGTAAATTTACACATAGAAGGACTTTGACTTGTTGTTTTGGGTGCAGAAAACAAGAAACATAAAAGTAGAAAGCCAGCAAGCAGCAGTACTCCCACTGTCATGGGACTTGAATTAAATAAGATATCATAAACAGTACCTGATATTTATAATAGGAGCAAGAAAAATTCTTGGTGCAAATATTTATCTTACTGTATATAATTAAACACAGTGGCAATATAATGTTGCAAAAACACATTTAAGCTCTTTATTTTTAATAACAGTATTGGAAGGATATTGTATTTCTTTGTGTCTAGATTAAAAAAAACATCTATTTGAATGAGTTCTCACTCTGATTTTTTTCAGGATCTGGTGTCTTTTTCAGTCAAAGACGGTAAGAAACCTTTGGTTAATTAATACATCTCTTTGTGGACATTCCTTTTAGCCTGTTATTTTCTAACTTCCATGGCTTGTCATGATCACAGGTCAGTATGATGCCAGAGCGAGGGTCCTGATCCGTCATGTCAGCTGCCTGCTGCGAGTCCTTCCTCAGCAGCTGGAGGAGTTTGAGGGAACGGTGGGAGAGAGACTGTATGAAGCCGGAGAGGAGAGCGAGTAAGATGGATGACTGATGAATGTGTCTGAGTCAGAAGCTGGTAGCTTTTACACCACCAATAATAGAAACATCTATTCACTTAAAGCTCCTGTGAAGAACTTTATGTTAGTCATTTATTGCGCCCCCTGTGGCCAAACCTGTACATATGTAAGTTTTTTTCAACCTAAAAAAATCTCACCCTGATTTCTTTGTTTTTAAAATATTTTTTGGGGATTTTTGTGTCTTTATTGGAGAGCTAGGACAACAATAGAGTCAGAAATCAGGGAGAAAGAAAGAGGGGAGTGACATGCAAAAATGGAGCCATAGGTCGTACTTGAACCCAGGCCACCTGCTCTCGTGGACTAAAGCCTCTGTACATGGGGCTCGTGCACTAACTCAAATCTCTATCACATTGAGAATGTTTGTTTTGGAAAATTTAAACAAAGGCTGTTCAGGCCTCCACACCAATCAGTCACACCAATGCATTGAGACAGTTATGTGGCATAAACAAGCAGCTTATTTATGTTTTTAAGTTTCTGTCTTTAAGACAACAGAAGAGTCATTTGAATTTTTTTTTTTTTTGTATGGTGAATATTTGATCTGATACAAATGATCTGCATGTTTCTGACTCCATTAGAGAGGAGTCCTCTCGGCGGCAGAGGAGAGAACGAGGGCGAAAGTTACGACGCTACCTCCTGATTGGATTAGCGACCGTGGGCGGGGGAACCGTGATAGGTGACTATTCCTGCTTCAAGTGTTTACAAGCTGCATTCTTTTGTTTCTTTATATGTCGTTTCAATTGAACAGAAACCTCTGGATGAGAATCATGACATTCATGCAGAGAGGTAATTACACCTTTGCATACAGAAATGGGCTTTGAGTAGCTCTCTGTTCTCTGTGCCTCTGCCAGGTGTGACAGGTGGGCTGGCAGCTCCGTTTGTGGCAGCAGGGGCCGGGGCTGTGATCGGGGCTGGAGGGGCCGCTGCACTGGGCTCAGCCGCTGGCATTGCAATCATGGCCTCTCTGTTTGGAGCAGCAGGAGCTGGATTGACAGGTAAGGGTGTTGGATGACACATGAGTGACTGAACTTTACAAACAAAGGTTTTTGTTGTTATTTTGTCCATCGCTGTTTTCCATCCTCTTCTTCTTGATTTTTTGCTCCTTTCTGCCTTCATTTCATTTTCACACGTTGTCCCTCCAGGTTATAAAATGAATAAATGTGTTGGGGCAATAGAAGAGTTTGAATTCCTGCCTCTCCGTTCTGGGAAACATCTACACCTGACCATCGCAGTGACTGGTTGGCTCTGCAGTGGTAAATACAGTAAGTGGGCATTTTCCTGTACCTGTGTCTAATCCCAGTAATGATGTGGAAGAATAGACTGTCAGTGATTGTCTTGATCGGTCTTGATTTAAAATCTGAAGTTAGCCCAGTCTTAGACCGAGACAAGATGCTTTGATTCCGAGATGAGACAGAGACCTTCAAAAATTTGTCTTAGAAACATTTTTTCCAGGCACAAATTCAAGACCCACTGAAAACAGCTCCACGACCTCCTTTTGGGTCCCGACCCACCAGTTGAGAACCACTGGCTTGGACTATACAAACTTTATGGATATAGGATTTATGAATAACTTTTTACACAAGGTAGAGAGGCTACATTGTTTGTAAGTAAGATATTCTATTATTCAGATACCAGTGTTTTAATTTAATTGGTTTGTGAGTCTGAAGTGCAAAGATCCTTGTTATTGAGACTACTCTGAATTTAGTCCAAAAATGAAGCAAAACAATGTTGACAAAGAATGACATAGTAATGATGTTCACAGCTCCCCACATTATGTTCAGAAACTATACAGTGGAGTCTTTGCAATAGATTATGCAAAAAAAAAAAAAAAAAACACTCAAGTTTTGCGTTTGCATAACACCACAATGTTCTCTCCCAGTATAAAAAAAAAAACACTCAATTTAAAAGCGGAGCAATGCCTTCATAAATAATGCCTAAAAAACACTCAACTTAAGTGCTGCTTCTTCTTATCCTTCTGTCAAAAACACGTGGACTGTCCTCCAGGTTCATTCCAGGCGCCGTGGTGCAACCTGGGCGAGTGTGGGGAGCAGTACTGCTTGGTGTGGGAGTCACGTTTTCTCAGAGATCTGGGATCAGCCATGGCCTCTCTGCTGGACGGGCTGGTCAGCATCGTGGCCCAGGAAGCACTCAAGTACACAGTGCTCTCAGGTAGGAGGATTATCAAGCAGAAAGCACTTAAGTCTGTTGAGTGGATCGGGTATTTGGACACAGGAGTGTTTTGTGCCCGTGGTGAAATATTTGTTCTAATCTGTAAGCGAAAAACTCAAATCCTTGCTGCGTTGATTGTCAGCGATGACCTCTTCCTGTTAAACGATCCTGACTATCTTGCACCGACACTTTGAAACAGTTTACCTCTGGACATTAGGCAGGCTTGTTCTGTTGAGGTTTTTAAAGCAAAATTAAAGACCCATCTGTTTACTGTTGAGTATGAGTCATGATTTCTCTGTTTGTTTTTTCCTGTATTTTAACTGTATTGCTTTGTACAGCACTTTGATTTAAAGCACTTTATAAATAAATGTATTATTATTATTATCTTATCAAGCCATCGTGCTTTCATTGTATTGGATCTGCATCATTGTTTTTTTTATACTATCATAATTGCAGGCATTGTGGCAGCTCTGACGTGGCCTGCGTCTCTGCTGGCAGCAGCCAGCGTCATCGACCACCCCTGGTGTGTCTGTCTGAACCGCTCAGCGGAGGTGGGGAAACACCTGGCTCAGGTTCTAAGAAGCAGACAGCAGGTAGTGTACAACACGTTACCCTTGTTACAACACACTTGTACAAATAGTTCTATGATATTATGTCAGCTGTTAATGTGGAAGGGTGATTAGTTCAGTTTGTTTAAAGATTATGAACAAAACTGGAATTCTATATTCATTAAGCAAAGAAGAGAAAATAAAACCTGTGACCTGTAACACAAGGAGGATAAAGAGACTCTCTTTCTTTCTGTGTTTAAAGGGGAAGCGACCTGTGAGTCTGATTGGTTTCAGTCTCGGGGCCAGAGTTATCTACTATTGTCTACAGGAGCTGGCCAATGATGGCCAAGGTATGAACATCTCTCTATGGATAAAACACATATGAAGGGAGCAGCTTTTTAAAGTGAGAATCTGGAGGGATGTTATGTACTGTGATGGATACTTTTCAATATATTGAGATTGATTTATTTGTGTCCATTTTGTGTCCATTTTCTTTTTAATATATATAACTTTTCTCTTCCGTTTGAACTCTTCCTGACAAACTCGTTGAGTCCTTTGTTGTTGTAAATCCTCAGGTAGTGAAGGAGTTGTGGAGGATGTGGTTCTCTTGGGCGCCCCTGTGGATGGCTCTGAAAAGGCGTGGGAGAGAATGACCAGGGTGGTGGCTGGAAAAATAGTCAATGGTTACTGCAGGTAATCCAACAGAGCTTCATTCATTAAATGTTCATATTTTTTATATACTAGTCCTTATTCTGTCGGAAACTGTGATTTAAGTATGACATAAATGAACTATTTTCCTACCTATCAGAGGAGACTGGCTCCTGGGGTACCTTTATCGAAGTTCGTCTGCACAAATGTCTGTTGCTGGGCTACAGCCAATCAACATCCAGGATCGGCGTCTAATCAATGTCGATCTTTCCTCAGTGGTGAGTCACAGCTTATATTTATATTAGACCCTCTTAAGATCTCTGAATAAAAAAAGCACCTTCAAGCTGTGGAGTTTTTGAAGCATCTGAAGGTTGTTGCTTTTTAAGAAAAATCATGACGCTGTGAGGTCCTGCTGACGGATTTCATGAGATAGAGCAGTAAAGGGAAAATACAAAACAATATTATAGTGGAGCTTTATACGAAACTTGATTGTGATTGGTTCATTGAAGTGTTCTAAAGATAAAGGTGCAATAATGATAAAAACGTTTGCAGTATAAATACAGAACTTTATTGGCACTTTAAAACAGACGGTTGTACCATTTTAAAAAGAAAATAAGGCCCCTGCTGGCACAGCAATGACTTTCTGCTCTTCAATAACCAACATGACTCCATATGAACCTTCAGGCTCCAGTGTTATTCATCATGGGAGTTGTTCTGTTGAACCAGGTGTAAATCTCAGAGGCTTTTAATATCACACAACTGAAAAAAAAAAAAAAAAAAAAGAGTAAAAATGTTCTTGACACGACTGAAGCACCGTTATGGTACACCTGCTCAATTGTTCAAATTTGACCTGATTTAAGCAAATGTTTTTTTAAAAGATGTAATAGCCTGTTATTTACAAAGAAATGTGTTTTCCCTTTTTGACCATGTCTTGGCTTCACAGGTGAACGGCCACCTGGACTACATGCGTCAGATGGACACCATCCTGGTGGCGGTAGGAGTTCCCACTAAAGAAGTCTCAGGAGCGTCTTTAGTTCTTCCTCAGACGGAAACTCTCACAAAGGAGACAGTGGGAATCCCCGCCAAAACCCCTGATGAGAAACAATCGACTGAGACGCTTAACCAGGCGGAGAGTGAGGCGGCCGGGACGTGTGCAGAAGACGCGGCTGCACAGGTGAAAGAGGCTGCAGAGACTGAGGATGCGGTTGACGGTTGGGATATCCCTGACATTTCTGACCTTCTAGACTCATTAAATCAAACAGAATCAGAAAATCAAACAGAACAGATGAACCATTTAACTTTGGAGGAGGAGGAGGAGGATGCTGCAAATGGCAGCTCGGCCTCTGATTTAAATAGCCGGCGTGATGTGGAAGATGATCCTGATAATGAACACGCTTCATGGAGCTGGGATGATACACAATGGACGACAGAGCACACACACAAACAACAGCAGCCGAACTTGTAAAGAGCATGTTACAGCACCAGCTGCTTCCCTGTAAAATCTCGTCTTCTCAAGTTTTTTTTAAGCAACGGGGCTTTATCCAAGAGAATAATCCCCTCTCAACACTCTGACATGCCAGAGATGGGAATCACAATGCACACATATGGCAGCCTCTCAATGAAAAGCCTCTGACTGAACTGCCAAATGGTGTTTTTAACCAGTCTTATAAATTAATGACAATTCAGAATTCTTGTCAATGAAGTCGATTTTTGTATAAACTGTAAATAATGTTTGACAATTTATTGTCGGACCTCGCTGTGACATCTAATAGCTATGAATAATATGTGTGTTTTGCAGGTGTTGGAAGGACGCTCCAAAAAGGTGACATCTGTGTTCCTCTCAAGCCTTATTATTTTCAGGAGACGTCTCAGTTGCTATGGATATTATCACAGTCATTTAATTTTCATGAGGCTAAAGGGGGAAGTGCAGCGGATGTGTCTTCTTCAAGGTCTTTATTTCTCCTTTTCCTGACCCTTTAAATGTGAAGTGCTGACTGACGTAAAGTTACATTGTGAACTGAAGATGATACTTTTTTTATAGTTTTAACCCCCGACTTCAGTGCGTTGGTAATGCACCTATATCCGTTTCCTCAACCATCATTTATGTTTGGAAGTAATGAGTAAATATGTGTGTGTCGGAGTCCAACCATGATAAAGGTTCACCGATTAAATGGCCAATAAGAAAATTCTGGTATTTTGATATCTGGCTTATGAATGGCGGATGTTGTGGGTGATTATAAATGGTCTTATTCTTCCGTTAGTATAACAGAGCTCTCAACTCTCAGCGATGTCTGCAGCTTCTGTAGCAGAGCGTCACCGATGAGCCGTCCACGCTAGCAGTGCTTGAAAAAGCATAATAGGGTCAAATATAACAAACAGCGCTCTGAGGACCTTTGCAGAGTCAAATCCATGTTAAATCAGGGGAATTAAACTAGATTTTTAAAGTCCAGTATCGGCTTTCCACATCAGTAATTGTTGAAATGTTCCTCTAAAAGCAGTGTTTGTGTCGGTCTCAAAAATTCTCATATTGGTCTGACTCTAGGATCCATAGACATTTTTCTAAGACCATTTTGATTTCATTTCAAAGTATGATCCTCTTTAAAGGCTTTATATGTGATCTTTTGATCCAGCAGATGTCGCCCTTGAGCACCAGCATGAAACCAAAACAACTCGCGGTGCATTGTGGGTTAGCATGCTAATGCTAGCGATCTTTATTATGCTCGTATCTTATCAATGCATGTAAATTTAACTGAAATGAGTGTGATCTAGAAACACAGTTAAGCAGTGAGTACAGTATGTTATTCTTCTTTTCTCTAGTCCCTCAATTAAACAACTTTTATAAAGGGGAGGAGTCAGCCGGCCGTCCTGACGATGTAAACAAAGTGAAGATAGGACTCTGAAAACTCTGAAAACATCACAGACAGTGGGACTCGGGTGTTACACCCATTGTAGACACTCATGACTCACAGAGTTATTTCCAGAGGATATACTTGATTTATATTACATTTAAATGTGAAAATCACATATAAAGCCTTTAATGTATTTTAGGTCAAAACCTCTTAAATCGTGGGGGAACAAGTAGCCTACTCATCATTTTTCATTATCAGAAAGAAAGGCATTATTTGACGCTTTCTGAATTTTTGTCTGTTGTAACCAAAATCACTGGGCAGATATACAGATGTTCAAATATACAGTATGTTGTTATCGCACACTTTTTTTTAACCATAAGTACAAGGCATATAAAACCTGTTGTGGTTGATAAGAAATAGTTTAATCCCTTAGTTTGTCCAACAGAGCGCTCTTCAACTCTTCATGTACATCACTCTGCTCTGCAGCTCATGTGGCAGAGCATCACCACAGCTGAGCAAACAATCGGATTGGTTGACAATGTTTGATGTGGTGTGTTCAAAATGATTCATGAACACATTTTTAAATCAAATACAAATCTCTTTTTGCTTCTTAGGTCAAAACCCCTTCACCACTGCTGCACAAACATTAGGCTTAATACTTAAACCCTGACAGGAAACATTTACTGACTTTTTTTTTTTTTTTTTTTACATAATTGGCGTTTAATCAAGACTCTCGACCTGATTGGGCAGCAGCAGAGGCAGCTCGATGCCAGCGTGTTCAGCATCCAGCAGGTTGACAGCGTCCGTTGCGGTGGCGGGAGGGTGTGTGGGGTCAGAGGCCAGCGGAGAGGGGGGGCTGCTGGCGTTGTTTGGCTCTCCTGAGTTTCTGAGGGAAAGGGAGAGCGCCGGTGAGGGTCTTCTGATTGACCTCGAGAAACAGCAGGGCAGGACCTTCCCCAGAGCTCGCTTGAAGTCTCTCATGAAGAGCGGGTAGATGATGGGGTTCATCGTGCTGTTGCAGTATCCCAGCCAGGTGATGGCGTCAAAGAGTGCAAGAGGGACGCACTCGCACACTGCCTGAATGAAGACGGTGGAAATAATTGAAGGCATCGAGGTGACAGAAATACATTTAATGAAAGATTGTGGATAATTTATTGCAGAAATAAAGCTGTAGAAAATAAATGAGGTACGAAATGACACATGGAGTATCCAAAATATTCTATTATCAAACTAAAATACAACACGAGACGAATGAATCACAGAAAGAGACATTCAAACCATAACCTGACAAAGCAGACACATTTAGAAAAACATTTTTTTAAGTCACCTAAATTAATATTATTTTATGGCCGAAATTTAATTTAAATAAAGAAAAAATATGTTCACTTCTGCTTTATGGATGAGTTTTAGTATTTTTTTTAAGCCAATCATTCCCATTCATTGACTCATACGTCATTCATTTAATGAACTTGTGTGTTTTTGATTTGATGTAGCTTGAGAGTAACAAAAAAAATGGAAGATAATAATTTAGCTCTGAAGGAAATATACACAGAAAGGAAGAACTAGATAAACAAATGTAAAATTATTCAAATGTATTCCTATTAAAAAAAAAAAAAAGGAAGGGTTGTTTTCCCCCCACCCACAAATCACTTCTCGTCTTTCTTTGAAACGTCTCATTCTCCCTGAATGGGACTTTAAAACACATTTGTGTCTTTTTGGTTAACAGTGTTTGCCGTTTGAACCTTTAGATTTAGATTTTAGATAAGGACATTGAAGGAGGAGACAGCTGTTAGAGGAGAGCTTCCAATACTATCGAGATGAGATGGGGAGGCGGTGGGAGCAGGACGGGAAAGGAGGGGTGCGTTTCACACACCACATTGAGTGTGAAAAGGAAGGAGAGAGCAGACACAGTCAAGTCTCTGTGCTCTATGTTGTGCAGGGGAGAAGCGAGAGGGCACAGATGGGAAATCAAAATGACTGGATCATTGAAAGCTTGAAAAACAGGACAAGTGTCATTACCAATTTAGATGAAGCTGTTTTCTGACATTCATTTACTCTCGCTCAGGTTTTTTTTTTCCATGTCCGCCTCTGTCTGCCCGCTGAGTAATGAGTGTGTGAGGTTGTCTAATCAGATCGAAATCAACAACTTAAAAATAAGACCAATTATTAACGGCACATCAGTGTTTATTGTGTTCTTTGTTTTCACTGTGAGTCAGCCACACAAAGCTGAAATGCCAATCTATTTCTTTGTTGGATCGCTTGGCGAGGATGTGACGCCAAGGATGGCCATTACAAAAATAGAACAGTATCCAAGTGTTTTTTTTTTTTGTGCCTGTGCACTTCTTTCTCATTTTTATAATGCATTTACTTCACACTGTTTTAGTGCCCCACAACTGTGAGTCACTGGGATGTATGGATTAGAAGAGCTATTCAAAAAGAGGAAATCTACCCGAGGCTATTTGAACAGTGCTGAAAATCAAATGTGCAAAGGCAACCTGGACCCTTTAAAGCCAATCCCCTCTCCAAGCTCGTCAAATTATATATTTATCATCCATGATTTGTTTTACGCATCAGATTGATATTTCATGTTTCTGGACAAAGCCACCTCGATGACACCCACAGGTTTGTGAGGCAGACAGTTTTTGCCATCCTCATTTGTCATATTGTTATTGTTAGTTATTTGTGACCATATTTAGACAAATAGGACCTACCATAGAGGTCAAATTCAGTGAATTGAATAAGCTAATGTGACAGCTTCAAGCCCATATCTGTCAGACGCCTTTAAATATGCACGACTTAGCCTTACTCCATTTGGGCAAATTATCTTTAAAAAGTAACTATCAATACCAAAAGTGTTTTTCTTTTAGTCTGTATATGCGAGTTTATTCCTGCTGTAAAATTGAGTATTATAAAATGGAGGTCTATGAAAGGGAGTCTCTTTTGAGACAACCTCAAGTGGCCATACAAGGAACTGCATTTTACAGTACTTTGCTGTTATATACGTTTTTCAGCCACAGAGTTTGTGACTTGCTTTCTTCTTTTTTTATTTATTGACTTATGTTCTGTGTCTGGTTGCTCATCTCACCTGAGCCATGTTGGTGATGAAGAAAGGTAGCCACGCACTGAAGAAAAGTCCCAGGAGGACTCCAAGTGTCAGACTGGCCTTTAGCGCCCTCCGACCCTGCCTGTGAGCCAGACGACGCTCACTGGTCACTGACGGCTGTAGACAGAAAATAAAACAGTTACAATGTAAATTTACTTTCCCTTTATTGGTATTTTGTTTAATATATGCACTGAAGCAAGCTTGTGGCCAAAATGAACAAAATGATTAATCATTTTTGGTTAATTATTTGCTTTATTGATTTTGATGAAGATAACTACAATCTTTGTGCAAAGTTGTGTAAATCTCTAGAACAAACAGTGAGCTTGGCTAAGATTAGCTCTGAGACATGAACAGCCACAAGCACTTGTTTCGTTTTATCTGTTGAGAGTAAAAGGAAGACGTTTGGTGTTTATTTATTTCAGGGAGTTACGAGCTGCAACATTTTGGAGCTTTAAGCCAAAATCTTGTGTTTTCATTTATCTTGTTAAAGGGAAAGTAATGTCGAAACACCAGATTCTTTTAATTTGGACAGAGCTAGGCTAAGTGTTGCACAGAGTTAGCATTTATGCTAAGCTAAGCATCTGCTTAGATCCATCACTAACACACAGATTTCTTCGCATCTAACCCTCGGAAAGTAAGCACATTTCTCCAAATATCCATTTTTTTTGATAATTTCTTAATTTAATGCCTAGAAGAGAATTATGGTGAAACAATTATCTGCCATTCAAGCTGTAAGCCAAATACTTGAAACCATAGAATTTGAGTTTAAACTTTTGTTAAGCTGCCAAACGAAACCAAACATTTCCGGCTTCATTCATTTTTTTGGCGGAAAATGTGAAAAAAATATGCACAGGACATTTTAAAAGGACATGTACTTTTGGGCTGATGTATATTTTTTATTATGAATAAACAAAAGAGATTATTCAACAAACGATCTAATGGAAGAACTTAATGTCACAGGGTTAGACTAAATTCAGCAGCTTCTTTGAGAACCAGATCAGAACTGACTGTTCTATTGTGCGTGTGTGAATCTACTGCCTGCAAATGTGACAGACGATGTGGCTGTGACCCTTTCAGACGAGGGTAGCACATCTGTCACAATGTCTGCAATTTTCTATGTAAGCTGTCATGGCAGGTTTTAGACCTCTTCCCTTCCCCTGCGTCCCTACTTTTTTAAAGACACTCCATGGTTTAACTAACTGAAGAGCATAATGTTTTTTGATTTAAAATCATATACCAGCTTCAGCAGAAACATTTACATTTATTTATGAATTAATTTCTAAATGAATGAAAGTTTAGGAATGACTTCATCTCACAGTTCCTGCAGTCACACATAGTTTTGTATTGGTTCATGTTCAGTGATATGCAGCTATACAACAGCCTTTCACATCACTTCTCTTTTATGACTGCAAAGCCTCGATTGAAAGGATGCAAACCTTCACACTGATCCTTTTCATTGAGAAAGGGAACATCCTATCATGATACGACACACATGTGTGAACACTTTTACACCTGCACCATGATGTCCAAGCAATAGTGCACACAACGTTCTTTGCACAAAAGAAGTCGAAGTCAGTCATACTTTTCTAACTGGTAAACTTTAAAGTGCCTTTATAATCAAACATAACAGAAAAGTCAAGCGTGTCTAGACTCAAAATGTCCTGTAGGTAAAAATTCTAATTTGGCAGCCAAAAACAAGCTTTCCTGCAGCTTTTCTAAAGGCTTTACCAATTGAAAGCAGCAGCGGCTTATTGTCACATAAAATTGAATCTCCAGGAAGAAATTGCTGCACTCCAATGATACTTAACTGTGGAGTGGATTTTAATGGTGAAATTTGTACTTTAGGGGAATGGTAGATATGAACGGTGTTATATAAAACTTCAAAATGTCAAGCTTGAGAAATCTTGCAATAGATGGACAAGTGTAATTTGGTTATGATCTTTGCGCCACCTTCGCCTCTCGCAACCTTTTCAGCTCCTACTCTCATTAAGTTCTGTTCCACTTTAAAGGCCAGTCTGCTATTTTTGAATCACTGCTGAGGCATCACAGTCTGCCTTCTTCTTAGAAATTGTACTAAAAAATAGAATATATTGTGGGGTGTGTGTTTTGCTCAGTCAGCAGAGCAGGTGCCTCATGTAGAGAGTCCTTGTTGCACTTGTTGCCGGTTCTACTCCCAGTCCTGTCGCTAATTGGTGCAAGTCATTCTCACCCCCCCCTCCCCAGATTTCCTGTCTCTCTAAAGCTGTCCTATCTAATAAAGTTATAAAAGCCCCAATAAAATCTTTAAAAAAGTAATTGAATTTGTTCACCTTGACTGGTTTGTTGTACAGTTTGGTCCCTGTTTCTTACCGGTACATTTTGAGACACAGGAGGCTCCTGGTGACTGCAGTCGTCTCCGTCCGGCTGAGCTATGCCTGCTGCCATCCCAGGTGAAGGAGGCCTGGAGGGTTCCCCGAGTGACGGATGTGGGTGTGGTGGGTGGCTAAGTGCTGCCACCCTCTTCGCTTGCCTTCTTGCTGCTAGAAGAATCCGGCAGTAGGTGAAGCAAATTGCGCTGGAGGGCAAAAAGAAAGTGAGTACAGATGCCACCAGGGCAAAGGGAAGGGTGACCCTCAGGCGACACTGGAAAGAAAGGCCTCCTGACGGTGACAGCTGAAAGTAGGATGCAGGGTACAGTGTGTCGAAGTAAGCGCTGGTGTTGCTACTGCCTAAACCAGGAACAGACGATTGTCCACTCCAGTGACCTAAGCTGTGCCATTTCATCTCAATAGGCAGGAAGGAGGCCAAAGCTGCCAAACCCCAGGCAGCTCCTACCAGAAGCAATGCCCGAGGCGGGGTCATCCTCTGCTTGTAGCGCAGCGGCGAGATGATAAAGAGGTAGCGGTCCAGGCTGATCACACACAGGTTGAGGATGGAGGCGCTGCAGCACATGACGTCAAAGCAAAGCCAAATTGGGCAAAAGGCTGGCCACAGAACCCAGGCCCCGCAGAGCACATTGAGCATGGCTGGAGGCATCACCACCAGGGCCACCATGAGGTCAGACAGGAACAGAGAAACAAGGAAACAGTTTGAGGTGCAACGCAAAGAGCGATGGGCAAACACCAAAGCGATCAACAACATGTTCCCACAAATCGTCATGAGGATGATGATTGTGAGCATGAAGGCCAACAGCCAAGGGCCGCTGCCGGTGATGTTCCAAGCGCTGGTGGTTGAAGAGTTGCTGTTGTAGCTTCCCACAAAGCTGGAAGTGTAAGAGTCAGCCATCGTGCTGGTTAGCAACAATCAATGGAGCAGCTCCTGGAGGCTCTTCTTCAGGCAGCAATAAGAAAACCTAAACTGGTCCTCCTTGACAGCAAACACTCTCACTACAGGTTCATTGTCAACTGAGGTATTGTGTTGAGAATCCATCCAACCCTCTTCCTATCCAAACTGTTCTCCACTTGTAGAAATCACCCTCTTCCTTTGGCATAAATATATCCAGAAGCCCTGGGTTTACTTCCACTGCCGCCAGTATCAAAATAACCAACACAGTTTCACTCATCTCTCCATCCTCTCCAGCATGTCCCTGACTGATCCACAGCTAGGAGCCAGAATGAGCGATGACTGACAGAGGGTGGTTTTCGAAGCAGCAAGTCACAATGATGACAGCCACTGGAGGAGGGAAACACGGAGAGAAATGCTCGACCAGGCATTCGAGAGCCGTGCTGGTGAGAGGAACAACTGAAGATGAAAAAGAACAAGGACCAATGCTGAGAATTACACCTCACCTCACAGAAGTGAGATTGTACAGCATCAGCAAGTCCTTTGCTGAGCTGCAGCTCTTCTGCCTCTCACAAATCCCTTTTTCTTCTTCGAGATCCTGAAAGGGAAGCAATATCCAACAGAAAAAAACTGAGCAGCAGTCATTTGTAAGCAAGACTCTCCATTCATAAGTGCTCCACAGGTATCATGGTCCTTGTGATGCTGCCTTTTTATCCCTCGCTCCTGTTAATCCCTGTGTCGGCCACTCCAGCGCGCCTCCCAGTCAGAGCGCACAGCTCCCGAGAAGGAGCGTGTCAAAGCATTGTGCTGCTAATGCATAACCATGCACAATCACAGCCAACAAATGCTAATTTCACATCATAGGAGCTGGTGTGGGTGTTTTTTTTTTCCTTTCATGTCTGGTCTTGGTGATCTTAATAACTGAGGTACAACTATCATAGCTCTCTTGTAGTTATATTAATGGTTTGATTTGACTACTTTTTCCTTAAGTGTTAAATCTTTTTGAAAAATGACTTCATCTGAAATTATGCGTTCTCCATTTCAGTGTACAATAGCAGAGTGAGTCAGATCTATCAAAGGAGTCATCCTGGATTCATGAAGTGGTAGTAATAGGCTCCATTCATTCCTTAAAAAGATAGCACCCTCCCCGCTTTTTGATAAGACAGAATTAAAACACATATAATTAAGCTCTGTTGGTCCATAGTTCATGCCATAGAAATGTTTTTGTATTGTTCTAAATTCAGTTATCTTGTCTCTGATTTATTTCAACATTTCATCAACACCTTTGTCCCCGCAACTGAGATTAAAGGTGAATTAACCTCGTATCACTTGGCCTATAGAAAGCCTTAAGCAGATATGCATCTGTTGTTTTTCTTTTTAATTTAATTGTCAAGTGATAATGAGTGCATATCCATTTTTTTTCCTCAAGATCTCAACTTAGTCATTATTTTAGGATAACGTTAGATTAGCCGACGTCTTGAGAAAAACAACAACTGTGAATTATCTGTTATCACAGGAAACCTGAGGGAAAAAAAATGTATGGATATCAAACCTCTGCAGATGATCCAAAATGCAGCAGTGAATCACTCCGCTCTTCATATCCCTCCACTGGCTCCCAGTTGCTACTTGCATCAAATTAAAAACCATGTCGACAAAAATGGCAACAACAAAAAAACTTGAATGTGACTGTGCCCTCTTGAATGCCCCGCAGTAGTAGATTAAATATGATGAAGCGTCCTCCTGGGTGCCCTTTTAGCTATAACTATTCCACTTTAAATGTGTGACGACTTTTTGCACACTGGTGCCCCGCTGCATTGAGCAGGTGCCCTTCTGATTATTTCCGCCTCTGCCTCTCAAACATCCCGAGTCCGCCAGTGCTCACCTGCCCACTACACTCTGCCAATGAAGCGTGCCTGGACCAACCTTCACCAAAGGGCCCCAAGTATCTTTTTTTAGACTTGCTCCTCTGTCGCCCCCTGGTGGTGGAATTAATTACCAAACTACATTCGATCTGCAGAGTCCCGTTCCACCTTTGAGAAAAAGCTGAAGACCCAGCTTTTTCTTGAGCATCTATGCACTTAATGAGTGATGGGACTGACAATGATGATGATGATATTGATGGCTAAATTAATCTAAAAATGTTAGGATGTATGGCCGTATGTCCACTCAGGGCTTCCGTACATGGCACAACTTGATTATACACAAGTGATCTCCAGTGTAGCTTATGTGGTGACTGAACGAATGTGACTGAATTAATTAGGCGCAAAAGTAGAGTGCATGGATTTACATTATTTTGCATTTTATAAGTAGATTAACATTCAAAATTAAGGATTTGTTTTCATTTTCCATTTATATTTTTTTTCTGTACACAAAACCAAAAGCACAGTTATTTTACTGACTTTATGAAATATGAACAAATAAATCTTAATA
The DNA here is from genome assembly GCF_963930695.1 of Labrus bergylta. Classification (NCBI taxonomy): domain Eukaryota; kingdom Metazoa; phylum Chordata; class Actinopteri; order Labriformes; family Labridae; genus Labrus; species Labrus bergylta. The sequence goes on from NC_089206.1 coordinate 23,901,195, forward strand.
TTTCATACAATCATTCATTTTAAATACAAAGATATACGAGATAATCACGTTTAGTGTCAGCGAACCAATGTACGTCCACTGTTTTAGCACATATCAGAAAACAAAAGACCACCTCACCTTGCTACATTACATTACATTACATTCCTACATTATTCTCATTACAGACAACATGACATTAATAATTATTCGTTGAATGATAATTATCGATTTCATTATTTTTCTCTCAACAGGAACACTTGAATATTAAATATCATAAAACAGCCTACAGGGTGTAAAATCCAATGCTCTCCTGCATCTCAACAGCTTTGTCAAACACGACACAAAATATGCAAAGCGCTCAATTTCCATGCCCCCTCATGACTGACTAATCCCCTCTATCACTACGCCCCTGTAATCTGCCACATCAGATCAGCTGCTGCCAACCTTCTGACCCCTGTCTCACCCACACCGAGCCCACCACCTTATGGGCGAGCGTTTGTGGTGCAGTCCTCTCCTTTCTCCACGACACCTTTCGGGAAAAAAAAAAAAAAAAAAAAAAAAGCACTCCCACTCGCATTCAGAAATAAACTGAAAGCCCCACCTTTTCAAAGCTGCTTTTGAACTTGACTCCATTTACTCCCTCAAGTGCAATCATTTCCACCTGGAGTGTCAAAGTAGAATATATCAATTTAAATCCATTTTAATACTGCTTTGTTGAAAGATTTTGACATGTGTGCATCCATTACACAGCATCAAAGAGACACAAATGACTCATCAGCGAAACATTTGATTATTTTATTAAATAAACACAGACTGTCCTGATCAGGCACAAACAAATCATACAGAGTCATACTAGGGATGGATCGTTCAACAGGGAGACGGGGATCTTACTGCAGAACAGTGCAAATGGTGACTCTCCCACAGACAAAACAAACAAGTGCAAAAAAATAAAAAAGACAGTCCCTCTGAGTTGCAGCTACTGCTCCTGTCAGGAAAAAAAGAAATCAAATCTTCATTAACATAAAAGACACAGGGTTGTTATTCTGAGATACAGACCATAAAATACTCAGTTATTTTCATAGTGTGTGTTCTTTTGCACAAACCAACCTTTTCACTTCTTTGCAGCATATAATGTGACCGCAGGTCGTTCTGACAGTTGGCATATGCCATCCCAAGTCCTGCTCCTGAGCCCAGGGAAATAGGCCACGTGTGCCCTACGAATGAAACGGGTAATGGTACTTTAATCTCTCACAGAAATGCACTTCACGCTTTAATTTTTTTTTTTTTTTTAAACACAGCAGAGATGGCGTGTGAAAATCTTATTCACACTCTTGTTGTGACACCTTGTCTTGTTCTTAACATTAATATTCACATCATGCTCCTCTCTGGCTAGCCATTATTGGTGCTCTTCTCAAAATAAAACCCAATGATTACTCTCAACTATGAATGCATATTAAAAACAACTTTTTTTTAAAAATAGCAACAATTTAAATATACGCTGTGATGAAGCCACCGTGTTTAGCTGCAGGCTTTGTCAGATGACTTTAGTGCTTCAAAAAACAAAGGAAAACATTTTCAAAAGGCACAACTTGTCCAACATAGTAAGATTTTGTGAATTAGGATGATTTTTACTTTTTTTTTCAAGATTTATTTTTGGGCTTTATCTCTTTATTTAGACAGCACAGTGGATAGAGTGGGGAATTGGGAGAGAGAGTGGGGAATGAAATGTGGACAATGAGCCACAGGTCAGACTTGAACCCAGGCCGCCCACTTGAAGGACCACAGCCTCTGGTAACCTAATGGTTAGGCCATCAGCACTTCAGGATGATGCTTACTTTGAGGTCTCTTAGTGCTGGATGTGTCCTGTCAAACACTGAACAAATGCAATCATACCATTTAGCTATTTTGGCCTTATTATTTTAGTATTCCTTTTTTTTTTAATTACATCTGATGCATTTTTCAGAAGTGCATTTGTATTTGCTGCGGTTACTACAGGTTATCTCTCCTGTCTCTACTCCTCTTGTCAAGGACGTCTGAGCTAGATTACAGGTTAAAGGCACAGGACAAGAACCTGTTATACTATATACTCACGTTTGAAGAACAGAACAGAAAACACGATTCCTAACCCCAGCCCGGTACCTGGAAAAACAGGAAAACATTATTACATGGATGTCTCTGTCCCTTTCATTGACAAGTCATTTATACTAGTACTCTCACTTTATTTGTATTTATTTAATTGATTCATGAGAACACATGCTTCTCATGCTACCCCTTGCTTGTATATGGTTGTATTTTTATGCTGTACATCTTTCAGCCATGGCTCCATCTTATATCCTTTTTGATAACCAGTATCATAACTTTTAAACTCTTGTTTTTCTTAACGTATTCTCTCATTTATAAAGGCAAGCAGTGTGATACTAAGTACAGCACTGTTCTCATGATTTATAATATAGTTTAATTTCATCTCACACCTGACTAACAGCGATTACACCTGCTGTTCAGTTTGTCTCGAGCATGCTTAAAAACTTGGGGGCAGGTAAGTCTCCTTTTAGAGTTAAAGCTGTGGAGGTGACGTCACACCAAACCTCATTCAGAAATCGTCTCATTTTATTGTACTGTTCATAATAGCTGTATATGCACCTGATTTTACTTTTTAGTGCTAAGTTACTGGATCCAGAAGCATACAATAAAAGTGATTAAAACCAAAACACCTTATTTGAATAGATAATCAGCACCACCCAGCTCCCTAGCGCCATCCTTAACTAGTTTTTGGTTGTGTGGGACAGGAAGCCTACGCAATGGAAAGTTTCTACCATACTAAAATAAATGTGTTTTTATGTTTCATGTGTAAGCCGAATTTAAAAGTAAATATTACTGTCTCATAAAATGTATTTACATGCATCATATAAAGGATTTACGTTATGATACAGCTGGAAAGAAACAATTTAACATTTTCTTAATGGGGGTTTCGCATAGTTTTTTTTTAACAACCAAATCCAAGTTGGGTGAAATTATTTTAGAGTAACCATACTGAAAAATGAATAAGTTTTGCGTTTATAAACGAAAGACAAACAAACATTTGTAGATATCTGACTGGTCATTCAGTTGTCCTTTACAAGCCCTTTATGGCTAGCTAGTTAGCCTCTCCCAGTCAATGACAGCTGTACACTACGGTCAAAACTACAGCTTATTTTTTAACCTTGTACGGACACATTGAATTGTTTTTATAAGCAAAATCTTTGGGATATTTACCGATCTTAATGGCACCGTCAGCCAGGCATCGGTCCCACTTTTTTCCCAGCTCCTTCTCAGACATACTGAACATTAGCTTGTGTCGGGCTAGAAGTGTCAAATGCAGCTAAGGTGCTGCGTTCAGGCGCAATTGGATATATTCAAATTACTGCAATTTATACGCTTTGGTGAGCAACAAATGCGAGAATGCAGAGGATTTGAAGCACCCAAGTATATGTTTATGTAACTTTGCCACTTTTTAATATGGTTTTTATTGACACTTTCAATGTAAATAACACATTGTATATGAAACTTAATTTACCCCTGTTTGCATGAACGCAACATTACGCCAGTATTCGAAACATCGCGACGCCTCATACCTGTAGTGGCTTAAAGTCGCCATCCTGTGGTAAACTTATTATTTACAGTCTATGGTGGTAAATGATAAAATAATAGATTGTTATAATAGATCAATAATACTTTACTTTATATTCTCTACTCTGTATACTCTTTATACTGCACAATTATAAAAAGGTTAATGTACAAATATAGGTGTCGCTGTGTATTGTAAAATAATGGAGAAAACATTTCAAAGCTTTCAAAGTGTAAGAGAAGAGTATAACTTGGAAAGTTCTGACTTTTAGATTTTTACAGTTACGACAATATCTCTTAAAAGAAATTGAGAAAAATTATGCAACTATAGAATTTCATGAAATAATAGAATTAATGATTAAGGCAATCAGTGGTAGCACTAAATCAGTCTTTTAAAGACTTTACTAAGGGATTACAAAAGGTAGAGGGACCTACACAAATAACCGTTCAACAGTGGAAAACATGACACCACTATACTGCACATTTATGTTTTGACAGATGGGGAAAGAAATCTCATTTGCGTACGTTTTTTTGTTGCAAATTTATTGTTAAGTTTCTACACGAAATCTCATTTGACACAGATCAGTAAACTGTCATGAAGTCATTACAGCATGTCCACCCTTTTAACACTGATTTCCTGAGATGACAATATTTAATTTCTCACAACATACAGTCTTCAAACATTTGATACCGTTTACAATAGAAGTTGCCATGTTTTCAAATAGTTAAATAAAGATGTTCCATCAGCTCGATTACTCTGTATCCAAATCTGAAAATTACAAAACTAGTATTTAATGCACAGAATCAAAATACGAAACATGGAAAATATGTTGTTGTTATCTGTGAACTCTACAAACTGACTGACAGACATATCAAATTCATAAAATGAGCAGACAATCACATATAAATGATCCACTGTCACTCCTTAGCAGGCATACTGTGAAACAGCCAAAGACATATTGTTGGCAGTGATTATCAAGCACAACCTCCAAACATTGTGAAGAACACAAGTTGGACTTCAAGTGAAGAAATAGCATGGATGATAACAAACACTTTGTGAGTGTGTGTGTGTGTGTGTGTGTGTGTGTGTGTGTGTGTGTGTGTGTGTGTGTGTGTGTGTGTGTGTGTGTGTGTGTGAACAGCAAAGGGGCATCAAAGAGGTAGAGACCATTTCCGTTAAGAGTAAACCATTCATAGCTCTTTGAGCGATGACCAAGACATTTTATAAAATATCAAGGTGAAAGTGTGACTGTCACTCCAACAAGACTGCAGTGATACATCCCATGCTGAACACATATTAACAATAGCTACCATCAACAGAGATCCCAAAGGTAAAGAAGGTGCTGTGTTTGAGGGGCCTTCACTAATAAAAAATATGCTTGTGGTTTGACTGCATTCCACCTTAAGATAAAAAAATAATGTGGTGATTTTAGGTAAAGAGAACATCCACCCTGTCTCCTGGTCCTGAAGGTGTCATTTTCGCGATCACAGTTCATTTCAGAGTTGCTCTGTTTACTCGTCGTCTGCTGGCTCAGGGGACTCTTTTTGTTCTTGTGCTGCTGTTGGCTGGTTAGTTTCTTCTCTCGCTGTCTTCACCGAGGCCTTGCTGATGACCAGGAGGTCTCGCAGCTCCTTGTTCTCAATCTGATACACACAGAATATTTGATTAATTAGGGGATAAAAAAGGTTCAGACAGAAACTTGTGAGGTAAATGGACAGTTTACCTAAAATACATCCCCTAACATTTTCAAGTGGTATTTGGATTTCCACCTTAATACAGTAAAGGTAAAGGAAATATATATACTGTATATATGAGCTACTCTTCTCCTCTGTCACCCCCTGTGGTGGAACAAATTAAATACACTTCTTCGATCTGCAGAGTCCATTTTAAGTAAAAGCTGAAGACTCAGCTCTTTATGAACACCTACACACTTAATGATATTGATGATGTTGATGATATTTAGGGAGAAAACTCTCAAGAACAGCACTGTGCTTACCTCTAGCTGTGCAAGCCTCTCTCTAACAGAGCAGTAGTGCTGATCATCCACCTGCACCGCTCTTCTCATCACCTGTCCCATCTCACATATTCGCTCCAATTGGCTCTGCACTTCCTGAAGGAAAACAGGAAAAACAAGACGTTTCCCGGGATCAATACACTTTAAAGAAAATTAAACTCCTAATCTACAACCAATTAACAGTTATATCAGCAGGTTACTTTGGCGTGGTCCTCGTGGAGGGTGAGCACAGGTTTAGTGTCCAGCTCTTTCTTGGCCATCATCAGCTGGAGCATCTGCTTACGGTATCGACCCATGATCAGTTCCAGTGCATACTGGTGCTCTTCAAGAGACAACCATAGCTCTGGAGAGGCAGGAATACAGGCATTAGCAAAGACGTTGAACACGTTTAACACCAGTCATTCCAAAGACAGAGCAGTGTGTTTGTACCTTTATTCTCCTGCTGCAGTTCCTTGATTTGTGTGTTTTCCTGAGTTAAAAGGACATGAGGCTTGTATTTGGTCAGCTCCTGGATCTCTGAAGTGTCTTCTATGTGCTTGGAGGAGAAAGCCAAATAAATAATGAATTAGGTGTAGAAACAACATGTGGCTCTGATCTCAAACACACATAATTATAAAGTAAATATTAAGAGGTGGGAGTCCGAGGGTAACTCACGAAACGATATGCAATACATGGCCCAGGATAAAGATCACATTTGCGATTAATTTATATTTTGCAAGACAACTATATAATCACACACAATTAATTAATTAATTTATACACACACACACACACACACACACACACACACACACACACACACACACACACACACACACACACACACACACACACACACACACACACACACACACACACACACACACACACACACACACACACACACACACACACACACACACACACACACACACACACACACTTTATTTAAGGTATTTGAAGCTTGACGTAGCCATGCTAAGTGAATGTCTTATGATGTCTTTATCCTCACCTTGTCAGGAAGGGCATTCCCCACCTCTTTCATGCTGTGCACCCTCTGGCTGAGGGCCCCGGACTGCTCTATCAGTCCCTCTGCGGCCGTGTCGTGCTCTTTCAGCCTCTCCAGAAGGGTCCGGGCATCGCCCAACACTTTTTCAAGAGTGCAGGCCATTTACTGACAGGTGTGAACTCCTATACCGACAGCTAGCTCCTGTACAACAACAGCAGCTTACGTTTGGTTTAAAAATGTCGCAGCTTTAGCGTTAGTGTGGCTGGCTGTCGACTAAAGTCACTGTATGTATTCAAGGCGACGAATAAAAACTTTTCGAATCCTCGAAAATATCTGGAAGAAACAGATTGAGGAGTTAATTAAATTACAGGAGAATTATTCACTCGGGATTGTTGTCAAGTCTTTCGTTTCCGTTTGACACTGAACTGAAACGTCACTTCCGTTCCGTCTTCTTCTTTTGTATTAATAATCAACCATCGCAAACTAAACACTTTGTATATCGCCATCTGCTGGAGGGTGTAGATATAACTGTCCGATTAATTTGATAACTGAAGCTAAATTTAGGCAATGATTCTGAAATAAATCAGACAAAACAGCTGAGCAACAGGGAAGATATTCTTGATTGCGTTGACATCCCTCACCTTCTAAACCAACATAAAAAACTTTTTCTCGTTTTGAATTTTGTGAAGTTCAGTTTATTTCCGACAAAGAACTGACAATTGAACCATGTTAAGCCAGCATTTTTGTGTTATCTAATTATAATTATTACTGCTTTCCCTCTGTCTCATGTCAATACACACAAATAAAGTGAATTTAAAGGAACACATTTAGTCATGGTTATTTATGCATTACCTATGTTATTGAAGGTGAAGTAATCACCTATCACAAACAGGCATTATCTTTAAGGTCTGTCATTGGCAAATTGTATTTTTCAAATACATACATTTATAAATACGCCTATATTTTCAAAATCTGGTGTGGACAACAGTGTTGTCCATTCTTAAACATCACCAATTCAAGGGGAATAAATAACTGAACGCAGTCTCAACTTATGTCAAGCCTTTTTATTAATTAAAACAATTTAAAGTCTTTATTGTCTTAACCAACTTAAAATGACTAATATAAGAGTTTTAACTCATTCCGCCAGTCGTTTAAACTTGGTTTTGTTTTAGAATATTCGCAATTATGAATACAACAACAACAACTTCCAGTTTAATTGAGAAGTGTTGTGGCCTTAAATGACATTTCTCCCCACTAGATTTCATTCTTGAAAACACCCCCAAGTTGCTACGTGTGCCCTTAGAAATTCTATTGTCAGGAAGATATGTCACTGTGAAGAGTTTAATGTTGGATGTGTCGACTTCAGTGACCGGAACTGGTGATTGAAATTCTGACGACCATTTTTAAAAAGCATAAATGAACAGTTACACGATTTTTGAGTCCCTATAGCAAGCTAGAAAGTATTACGACAACTTCCCCACATATGTATACCCAGGCCCCCATTAATCAGTGCAAGATCGCAATATTAGTTACCCATAAGCATCAGCAGAGCAGAGGTCACTCTTTCTTTCGATAGGCTCTTTGGTCGACCGGGCGCTGTCAAATATCGCGGTATCCGCTTCCCTAATCACTACGTAATGTGCCGTGCTGCTTCTAGCGGCGCTGGTGACAGTGCTGAAAGCTGTTGGGGTGAGTTTTTATTAATATATCTGTTTAAAACATCACTTTTTCTGAAGGAGTTATTAAACGTAGTCTTTTCCTGTAAAGTAGGTGTTTAGAATTGAATGGGGTATCTTGAACAAAGTCATACGCAGAGGTCGGGCCTGGGTGGGGGCTGCCGTGTTTTTCCTCTCCATAAATCACCACACAGCAGCAGCATGCTAGCTAACTGTAGCGGCTATTAGCCACGTAGCATTATGTACGCCCTGTATAAATGAAGTGTCAAACATGCTGATAGACAACGCTGTGTTTTTGAAAATGTTGCTCTGTTGTGTCAAAACAAACAACACTTGATTAAAATGTTCGTTTGGGGACATTTCTGACACACACTAGGAGCAGAGTACGAGCCTCAAATCGGTTGGCGTAGCTTCTTTGTTGTCCCGTCCTCGTGTTGTTAGCTCCTTTAACGTTGTCTTCCCGTTAAAGGAAGAGGTTCAAATCCGTACTGTACTGACAATACAGTTTAGCATTGTACAAAGGGAAAGTACGAAACCCCCTTTACTTAAACCAGAATGGTTCGGGGTTCAGTCTGTCTGTCAGTCGACTCAGCTTCTGTCTGTCTGTACATTGTTTCTGACAGTGCACCACTTCTACAAAGTACGATTTTTATATGCCGAAGTTTCCATGACAACAATGTCACTGTACCAAGCCTTGAAAAAATTGCTAATGAAGCGTAATCATGCTGAGTGACCACAAAACATCCAAAACAAGCAGTTTTTCACACGGAGTCTGGTCTGCGAAATGTACCAAACTTAAAAAACGCATACAACCAAATGTAAAAACAAAACAACAATTCAGCTAAAGTGCTGCGATTTGCCTGATGCAGTGAATTAATTTTCATTGAGCATTAAGAGTTGGAAACGCCCGGGGGGGGGGGGGGGGGGGGAGGGGGGGGGAGATTCGCTGTTTACCACTATAGCGTTAGCAACATGCTAATCAGCCTTGTTCTGTTTGTCCACGCAAGGTCATTAAGAAGATTAGGTTTATTGTGATTGTAAATAACCGGGTGTAATAAGCAGTGAAAAGTGCGAACGCTATGATATGTGGGATTTGTTTAAAAAGCATGTTGTGATTGTGGGATTTGTGCAAAACGTGCTGGTTAGCATTAGATGCGACGTTTTCGACAGCTCTCCTGCCGCAACGTGTTGGATCCGGATCAGGCCGTATTAGCGTTTCCAGCTGAGGATGGCGGATTGCTGGGAAGTCACATGTCTGGTCCTGTCAGAGCGGTGTTTGTTCGGGCCCAGATCGGGATACTACCACGAGACTATTGACATTAAATGCGATCTTTTGGCCATTCTTTATGTTGTACTCCCTTGGTCTGTCTTTTTTTAAGATAAGCGAGCTAAACTATTACATTATTATCTGTGCTAAAACGGACAATCGGAGCTTGTGGTTTTGTGGGTGGACTGTTTTCCTCTTTCTGCGTCACCAAAGCTGAAAGAGGAGCAGAAAAGCCCCTCTCCTCCAAGGTTGTTTTCACTGGAGTCGTTTCTTTTCATTGCTCACAACCTTTAACCCACTTAGCCAACCCATCTTGTGTTAGCTGACTATTTTGTTTGTGCTATCACTGGGTCACACGGCTTTAGTTCTTGTTCGTCAGTAATTATCCCCTTCAGTTGCAAACAAAAGATAAAAGTTGTTTCTAATGTTGTTCGTCTGCATTTTAGATTTCAATCTGATTGATTTTAAGCCCCCCTGCCAAACTGAATCCATTTAAACATTTTACAGCATTAAAATTTAACCTTCTGGGAAGTCAGAAGAGTGGGAGACATTGCGACACAGTCACAGCAGAGCAGAATAGATATCATGTGTCCCTGGTTGGCTCATCCTGCTTGTTTTCAATGATGTGTATATGGGTCAACAACACTACGTTAAAAACTGATCTCCATCAGTAGGTTATACAGAAGTTTAGAAAAACGTACACACATGGTACACACGCACCAAACAACATGTACTATAAGGTATGCTGAGGACTGGTAGGGCCACAGCTCTTCCCTGCCTGTCAGCTGCCTAACATTTTGGGCCTGGGTGGGCTGTATATCAAGAGGCATCTGAGGAAAACCTATTTTTATACTTGTGAGTCTGGGGGCAAAGAATGAAGTCATCTCAGAACTTAAACCCACTGGTGCTTGTGGGTTTATTGTTGTTCATGCAGGATGATGTTCATTTAACACTGTCACAGAATTTCTCTGCTCTTATTGTTTAATTACAAATGTTTAAAAGAAATCAACTCTGCCAAGCTAACGTATTCCGCTTTTCCTCCAACAGTATGAAGTGACACGGAACTGAATTTTTGTACCATCCGCAACTGCTTCAAGTTCAGATCACAACAAAGAAACTGAAGATCAACCTTCCAAAACAAGCAAAGTTGCAACACCGAAGACACATGGAAAACAAAATATAGGATCACTTCAAGGTTTTAAAAACACAAGAAGTAACCAAATCCTTTAACGACCAAAGAAGACTCACATCAGCCCAATTGAAACGCGGAAAGAGAAGCAATCCAACACCCAAGCATATTCTGAGAAGAAAATAACTGATCTGAAACCAGAAGTTTGTGCCTACTCAACAGCTTTGACAAAGCACACGTCCCAACGCTGCTCCTAGCCCTCCTCATCCTCACCACACCACCGACTCACCACCGGGGTGTGGAGTGGGCTGCTGTCTGCTAGTTTTTTCCCCCCATAGATCCCCCTGTTTTCCCCCTCTACGTCTCCCACTGTGTTCAATTATATTTTCTTCTAAGCAGTGTTATTACACCTGCGTTTGCCTTTTTTGTGCTAGATTTCTACCCCTTTTTTTGCTTTATGCAACCATCCAGAACTTGTGCCAGAAACCTGTAACAAGTGTGTGTGTGTGTTCAACTGTGTGCGTGAAGAGATCTGCAGGAACCTACAAGATTCAAGACGACAAATAAAGGTTGGTTTCAGTTTTAATTTACATGATGCATCTAACATGAAGGGACTACAACTGTGCTTTTCAAATACAGTTTATGATTTCCTTTGTCAATTCTTGAACGATTTCCTCCCTAAATTTGCTCAAAATATATCCATGTATGCGGGTTAATAATCCAGATAAAAAGTAATGATACCACAAATAAGATGGTATTCAGAGACTTTATTTGCCCACCCTAATATCCAGATGAAAAACAAAGATTGTGTAACACTCAGTTCTGATTTAGTTTGTACAGCTGTGCTGATATGTCCATGACTTAGATTGTTTTCCTCCATCACTGAGAACAAATAACAGCCAATATGTTATCATAGTTTATTTGATAAATATTTAACTTGGACAAACAAACACCTGTGCTATTATTTTAAAAAATGGCTTTTATTGAAAGTCTATCCATAGTTGGGACCTCATCTATTAGTCTGAGCCTCCAAATTTAAGGTTATGATTATATAGAGCATCTATTATCACTGGTTAGCACAAACTCAGCCAGAAAGCGTCAAAAATAATCCACGAGATGTACACTATTACATTTATTGCCTTATGAATTAAAAATCCTTTGATTACATATTTGTAAAACTGCATGTTTTTTTGTTTTCATCTATATGCGTTTAAACGGAACGTCTTTTGGAGTTGGACTGAAAAATACATTTGAAACTCATCTTGGGCATTGAAAAAATGACCCTTTTCACCCATTTCTAATTTTGTAGACCAAATAACTAGTCGATGATTCAAGAAAATAATTGAAGTGACAACCCACGTTCCTGTAAGTTGCAGCTCTTGTGTAACATTCCTTACTTGAAGTGATTGAAATTATTGATACTACAACTGTTAGATTTTATCATGTCGGTGACCTCCACATTTCTATTTGCCATAAATATTCCTTAAATGTAAGCCAGCTAAACTGCCAGCACCAAACAGTTAAACGGGTTATTCACTTCAGTTTGAGACTGATTTGATTGCCTTCCCACACCCAGCCCGCACTTTTTCCTGTTCTGCTGTATCAAATCTTATCCTCCATGATTTCGGCCTCCTCTGGGGGATAAAAAGCCCGCAGCTATTTTTCCTTTTGTTTGTGACACTTGGCACACTGGCTGACCTATCTGCCTTACCCGTTATGTTTGTTCCTTCTCTTCACCCTTGCAGACATCCAGCGGTGTATCATTTGGGTGGTTACATAGGAAATAGAACTTAACCGTCAAGCCAAAAAAAAAGCAAAAAAAAAACAGACAAGTAATCAAGTTCAACAAGTGCTCGAGGAAGTTTGGTCCGAGTTTATGGGAAAATATGGGCAGCCCCTGGAAAGGCTTTGTTGAGTTTACCTTGCCTGCGTCGCCACCCACCGCGTTTGTTAGCGCTGACCTGAGCAGCACCTCCCCTGTCGGACTCAGCCTGTCGCCATATGGCCGATCCGTAAGTTCCACCTTCCCACCTCTTTTTCTACGTGCCCCACCCCATTGAACACCATCCACCCACCTTGCCCTGCATTTCTCTGCTGTGAATGGCCTAACCTCTTTCATCCTTTCCGGGCTCCCGAGACAAGCCTCTACTCAATTTTGTTGCAGGGTGAGGGGTGTTCTGGCGATAAATCTTGTTCAATTTGGGGTTTTAGTTTTGTTTCAAAACTCCTTAAGAGACTCCTCATTGAGAATGAAAAAAGATTTGTTTTGCGTCACAATCCTTAAATATTTCGCCCAGGCATCAGACATGTATGTGGGGCTCAATCAAGGCTGATTCCATGAATTCGCTCAAATCGTAGCTTTCATGAAAAGATCGCAAAAAGGATCAAATTACTTACCTATTGGTCCCTTGGGAAAATATCGAAGTATTGTAAAGTTTATGATAGGGCCTGAAAGCAGAGGCTGCTCTGGGACCCCCCTCATAACCCATAACCCATCACCAACTCTGTTCACTGTAGATGCACCGCTGTCATTTTCTGATTCTCCATCTTCAGTAGTTTTTTTTTATTTTTTTTACTCGACCTTTAGTAAACTTTGCAACACCTTACCTAAACCACTTCCCCATGAACTGGCTGTGCAAGTTGGTCGATATTTTCAGGTGTTCTTCAGTCTTTTAATCTGTTGGAATACACAGGAGTTGTCTACTCGTCTTGAATTCGATTGATTACTTTGTCATGGTAAAGGAGTATCGTTACAGAGCGGTATACCAGCTTGGTATTTTGGTTTCAGGAACTCCTTTAGGGTTTGAATGAGGTCATGAAGGGCTTAAATAAGAAAGCAAATTTAGCGTATCGTATTTCTGTGATTTTATCTATGTTGAGGTCTGGATCAAGGATGTCTTCATTTTATACAAAGGGCATTTTGTTGTAAAGGCAGCTGTAACTTAATCAACAGGGAAATGGTGAATATTTAATAAAAAAACAATTGTGAAATTATTAATCGACCAGTGGCTCTACTGTTCCTGCAACATGGCATACTGTATCCATGTCCAGTGGAAGGCAACGTGAGCTCATTAGACAGGGGTCAACTTGGGGCAGCTTGGCGAAAAATGTGAAATGATCATGACACTGCTCCCTTTTCAAAGCTGCTGCCTCCTTCCAACAGCATATCCCAGCCCTAACCCCAGTGTCAGAAATGGAAAGAGGCTCTTCCGAACCACCAGTGGCGCGCAACACTGGCCCCACCCCCTCTTCCTCTACCGACCCCGTGCCTATACCCCGCTCCTCTTCCGTCTCATGTCATCCCCACCCAGGAAGTAAAAAACACAAGCGGACTCCTCTGTATCAGAGATCAGTAAGAGGGCATGTTTGGTGGTGCAAACATTGACTCTAACGGCCCTTTTGAGCAGCTGTGGTCATGTAGCGTTTGCTAACAGCATGGTGTGTAGCTGTGTGAAGTGAAACCAGGATGTAAAGGCAGATTAAGTGACTTTCTATTATTTGATAGTTGGCTTGTTGAGGAAAGTTAACGGTTTTCAAACACTTGTGTATCTAACAAAAATTGCATGAAATGATGCGGTTGTTGGTTTTTAGGTGCTGAGACTAAAATCTCTTGAAGTTTGAGTGAACTTTGACTTCTAAATGTCATGTCACTTGTAAGCAAACTAGAAAATGCCAGTCTTTTTCTTTCTTTTTTGTAAAGATTCAAACAAGTTCTATCAAGTTATTTTCACTGTTCTTGTCTGCGGAAGAGAAGAAACCCCCCCAAAGACCGTCGCTTTACTTTTTCTTTTTAGCCTCTCAACTTCTAAAATTTGCTGTACCTGCATGATTGAAGTGTTTTTTTGTTTGTTTTTGTTCTTTAAGGTTGGCCTTAAACACCACATTAAACTGTTTGGTTTTTTGCCTGCTTCATATTGAGCCACTGCTGGATCCATTTCAACACTTGCTTCTCTTTCTCCCCAGATGAGTTTTGACCCTGGCATGCTCCATAACAATGGACACACTGCATATGCCAACGGCACAGGGCCTGGCATTAGAGAGATTGGCGTGGTGGAGAAGCTACTGACCTCCTACGGGTTCATCCAGTGCTCAGAACGTCAGGCTCGTCTCTTTTTCCACTGTTCCCAGTACAATGGCAACCTGCAGGAGCTTAAAATAGGAGGTGAGAGTTTCTGAACTTGTCCTCCAATCATGAATAGTTAAAACACCTGAGCTGGGTTACTGAAACTTAAGTTGTCTGTGTATCATTAACCAGATTGTTGTTGTGTGGTTGTCTTCTGCTTCTCTCTCCTCAGATGATGTTGAGTTTGAGCTTTCCTCTGACAGGCGCACTGGCAAGCCCATAGCAGTGAAGCTGCTAAAGATAAAGCCAGAGGTGCTGCCAGAGGAGCGGATCTCGGGCCAGGTGGGGCCAGACCTGCACGCCTATCCCTTTACTGTGCTGCATGGTTATATTCATCCAGTTAAGGAACACCATTTTATTTTTGGTTCTGTCCTTGTCTGTCCACCTAATATTTATATTTACATGGCCCATTGTCTTTTCTTTTTGGGGCAGGGGATGTAATTGTAAGTACATTGTGAAATTAGAACCCCCTGTAATCCCACATCTAAATTACAGAATAACTTTTCCACAAAGTTTTACAGTACATTTTAACTTAAGATTTGGCTTGCTGTGCTGACATGCATGAGTGCTGAAAGTATAGAATGTCTATTGAACAAATATAGTCAAGTGATCCATTGTAATTGGTGTATTCATTTCTCATCGAACACTCAGGAAAACTAGTGTAGAACACATGGACTTCTCAGAAACTTGACCTTTTTTGCATCATGAGTTTGAGCTCAACAGGGGCACTCAGAGCTGTGCCTTTAGACTTCTGTGCTCACCTCATTATTTACAATTCATATCGTACAAGCAATGCTGCTTGACTTGTAATGTATACACATAATAATATAAGCAGAGAACAACGTGACTCCACAAGGCTGCACTAGGTGTAGGGACACTATCAGAGCTTGATACACATTTCTCACTGAAGCAAAATCATAAACAGTCAACGCCGTTAACTTGCGGCACCACATCCGTGACACTTGATATACTTGTTACTGTGACATTTGAAATTCAGCCATTTCATCCATTATCTGTGCATTAGTATTTTAGTTGGGCTTTTTGTTTTTTTACAATCAATATTCTCTCTTGGATTGGAAAATCAGATTGCTAACTGTTTCCACCTTTCTGCAGGTTGTCTCGTCCATCCCCATGCATTTGGATGGAAAGTCTGCTCCTGGCCAGGTGCCCACTGGCAGCGTTTGTTATGAAAGGAACGGGGTAAGAGAAGTGGCATGGATTGTAGCTTGTTGGCTAAATTAACTCCGGGATGGAGTATTAAAAGCTCCCTCCATGTTTTATTAAACATATTACACCAAAAATCATTATGTGGAGGCAGATATTGTCTATATGACACCATATGCTGCTCGGAGCTGCATGTGTTTTAGAGCTCTCTCTGACTTGGTTAACACACTATCAGCCTCCACCTCACACATCTTACTGTCCTAAATAAGTTGGCATTCTCTCTTAATGGGTTGTCTTGAATGTGAAATACTTTAGTCAATTTGTCTTCATTTGTTTTTTTACTGACTCGACAGGAAGTGTTCTATCTAACCTACACTCCTGATGATGTGGAAGGTAATCTCCACCTGGACACAGGCGACAAAGTCAGCTTTTACATGGACACCAACAAGCAGTGAGTCTAAACTTCAGTTTTAATTTAGTTTTAGTTAGTAATTCCCAGCTTGAAACCAATTTGTATATTTATCACTCTTTTTGTTTTTTAGCACTGGTGCCGTTAGTGCTCGTAATATTCAACTTGTGAAGAAAAAGCAAATGAGGTGCCAGGGCGTGGTGTGTGCAACAAAGGTAAGGGACACTGATATGGTTTGATAGACCTGTTTCATTTTAGGTTATCTTTGACTTCCTGGTTAACACGGCATTGTGATGCTTTTCAGGAGGCGTTTGGATTCATTGAGAGAGCTGATGTAGTGAAGGAGATCTTCTTTCACTACAGCGAGTTCAAGGGCGATCTGGAGGCTCTGCAGGCTGGAGATGATGTGGAATTTACCATTAAAGACAGAAATGTAGGTGTTATGTGTTTTTCATCCTTTATGCCAAGAAGTAACCCAGTAGCAATTTAACTTTACACATTGTTATGGCCTCCCATCACAGGAAAAATACAGAAAAACAGATGTGAAATGAGAGGAAAAAGCCAAATGTCCTGGAAAATGATTTTAACATTTCTCCTGATTTTTATATCGGAGTTCCCCACTACTGATGCCACTGTGATCTAACAAGTGCTTAATTATGCCAAGGATCATATAAAATAGTGATGGTAGTGAATGTACAGTATGAAGGCGATAAGCCGTAAACGTGACGTCACACAGTAACACCTGCAGGATGGATGACGTGGAGGTAACACATCTGTAGTGGCCGACCGTCAAATAATATAAAAAAATATCATGTTTCAGGTGTAAAATGATGTCGCTGCCGACTTCTTTCAGTAGTTTGTATCAGTCGAATAGGTTAATGTTGTTGTATGTTTTGTTAAACTGTACAATGTTACGTTGGTTAGCATGTTTGGCTCCGTTGCTAAAAAAAACGTGCTAGCTAGCTAGTTTCGCATGCAAATGTTTTAAAGTTTGTGATCCTCTGCGATCCTTGCAGCGCTGGTTTCTAATGTGTGTTTGGCATTGTTGGGAGTGTTTGATAACGAATGAGACGTCGTGGTTAAAACTTTGAATGGCAGCCAAACCGTGAGCGAGTCAAACACCGGCTAAATACTGGTGAACGGTACTATTTAATAAAAAACTCTTTGCTAGCATCTTCTCCTCAAATGGACCGTATCATGACTGTGCAATATATACATCACAAGTAATGTATCTTAGACTCGTAACTTTTGGTTTTAGCCATCATAGTGTGTCTTTCAGTTTTGCTACCGCCGTTATTCGTATATTGATAAGTTGTCACAGTGAAAGCACAAGACAGCAGCTTTACTCTGAAGCTCAGACAGTGTGGCTCTGGATTGTGCAGTATTATAAAACACTTCATTGTCTGTTGTACATTCACTGAAGCTTAAAGCAAAATGATTTTACATCAGATTAATTGATGGAATAATCAGTGTTATAGAGAAAAGGGAAGCGGTGGCATCTCTCGCAAAGACTCTGTGAAACCTGCAGGAAAGTGTCTATAAAACTACACTAAACTCAGTGAGGAACAATTATTTGAGTGTTACATTTGTCATCTTAAACATTAACCACTTTGCTGGATTAATATCCACAATTTTGAGCTTTTTTAAATGATCATTTGCTGTTATAATAATTTTTAGTAAGGCAGGTGCAAGATACTTTCGTCTGCGCCTTCTACATAGAATAGTTCGAGAATTGTTTAATGTACTTACAATAATTCAATGAAATGGTATACATCTACAGGTGTATTTGTGTTATTGTATGATCAATTTGTCATAATTTATAAGCATGTAAGAGTTCATGGTTATAGCCATAGACTGCACATCTTTTGAATTAGACTTCCACAGAAAGGGACATGTTGCTGTATGTATGAGCACAATGTGTTCCTGTCATACCAGCTGAATTGTCATGCAAAGAATTACATCTAGGAAAGAGTAGGAGTCCTGAATAACAAAACCAAGAAATCTGAAACATGCTGAGGGGTTCCTGCTTAGGGGGGAACAAAAAGGGAACCGTTAAGAGGAAAGCCAAGCATTCCTCGCCATACTTCTGCCCACTGTGTGCACCAGTGCTGGTGTTTTGTTGAAAAGTGCTACCTATTGAGATGATCTACCATGCAGCTCTGACCAGTACTGGGAAAATTTGATAGGGGAGAGAGATACTTCCTCGAAAGTCTTGTCAAAAGGTTTCATTTTGGAATATCTTAACATGCCTCCATGTTACTTACAGTGCAAATGCAGTGAGTAGAGGTGTTTTAGTGAGTTATGAATTAATGTGAAATTATTTAATTCTGTTGGCATCATTTCATTGTGGGGATACGGATAGCCATCTTCATTCATTTCATGCCATGGTAGTATTTTTCTACAAGGCAGCACAATTGACAGAACACCTGCACTCCCTGCAACTCTTAATCACCTCCTACAACCTGAGCGCTAATTAGACTCAGGTGTGCAGCTCCCAGAGAGAGAGTAGGGAGACCAGAGCTGCTTGTAACACACACATCCTCTTTGGACCAACTTTGACATCTGTTACTCTTTAATTACCTGCCTGAAAACGTGTAGTCTAAACATGTTACGTGCTTGTTTCTGTAGGGTAAAGAGGTTGCTACAGATGTGAGACTGCTCCCCCAAGGGACAGTCATCTTTGAGGATATCAGCATTGAGCAGTTTGAAGGCACTGTCGTCAAGGTCATACCCAAGGTTCCCACCAAAAACCAGGCAAGTAGATTACAATTCAGGAGAGTTCAAGTCTCGTATTTGTGAAAATGCTTTTGCTGAGAAAGCACATGTGTAACTATGAACCACTAAGCAAGAGTGTAAGAGATTATTATTTTTTATTAACAAATCTTTCCCTCCTGCTTCCATAGAACGACCCTCTCCCAGGTCGTATTAGTGCCCGGATTGGTTTCACTGACAAGGAACTACCGTTTGGTGAAAAGGACACTAAGTCCAAGGTGACTCTCCTGGAGGGAGACCACATTCAGTTCAACATCTCAACGGACCGCAGAGACAAGCTGGAGAGGGCCACAAACATCGACATCTACCCAGACACCTTTGACTTCACAAAGGAGACCCGAGAGATGGTGAGATATGCACACACACACAAAAAAGGAAACCAGTACAGTGTAAGAGAGGCATCCTGGGGAAGATATAAAAACCTGCTTTGGGCAAATAGATTTTGACATCTTGTCCAATAAGGATAGTGCATTCATAAATTAAAAATATTTACTCCTTCAGTTTGACCTTAAGAAGACTATGCTTACTTTTGCATTCAGAACATAAACCTATTTTTTTTTTTTTTTTTTACCAAATTTGTGTTGCTGCTTAAATGTTGTTCGTATTTACTTTTCGTATACGGACTTTCAAAGTTTTGTTTTAGACTAATTTTCCTTTGGGGGGGGGAAAGGGCAAAACAAATAGGCCTTACATATCCATTAAAACATTTACAATGCTACATTTATCATGTCACTAACGACACACGATTAAAACAACGATGCATGTTTTTCTTGCCTTGTTGTAAAGATAAAGGATAGTATTATTTATGAGGGGCTGCATTCATGTAACTGAAGTGAATGCTTTTTCAGACATTATTTTTGTGTCACCCCATCTTTTTGCAGGGTGTGATTGCAGCAATACGCGATGGCTTTGGCTTCATTAAATGTGTCGATCGAGATGCGAGGATGTTTTTTCACTTCAGTGAAGTTCTAGAGGAGAGTCAGCTGCACATCTCTGATGAAGTGGAGTTCACTGTTGTGCCTGTAGGTCCTCTTTATAACCTTTTCGCAAAAGTATGTATCCTGGATGATCATTTAAGCAGGCACATTCGTATCATTATACATGGATTCTAATGTGCGTTCCCTAAGTGAATGTTCTGTTGTTGGCAGGATATGCTGTCGGCTCAAAGGAATCATGCAGTGCGAATCAAGAAGCTGCCCAAGGGCACAGTGTCCTTCCATACCCAGTCTGAGCAGCGCTTTGTGGGCGTGGTAGAGAAAGAGCTTGTGGCAACCGCCAACAAGAATACCAGTCCAACCAGGGGAAAAGAAAAGGTAAAATATTGCACAATTGTGACACACTACACAGGGAAATACCCCGGTAACAGAAGCATTACAGTTAACCCCTCACTCGAGTCCACTTCCTTTCTTTCCAGTCTTTTGTTTTAAGTTTTTAATTGTCTTCTTTGTTTTCTTCTTCAATGACACCATCCTGTTCATGCTGGTTAGAAAAAAGACAAGGTAGGATGTGCATGAAGCAGCAGTAATAGCCTCTTAAAGTAATGATTAAGATGCTCATTTGTTAGTTATAATCTTAGTATATTGATCCTCCTAACATTTAGTCTAAGATATGGCATTAATCAACAAATAAAGCAGTATAAGATCACTGTATTCACCAGCATCCTCTCTCTACTTTTCAAGGGTAAAGTTGTAGAAAAGGTCAGTCTTAGCAGGCCTCTGGCCCGATGATTGCCTCTTTAACCCCTTTGTTTTACAGCATGGTATTTGATCACCATTTGATAACCCGTAGAAACGTGGACTCTCTCTACCACTGAGTGCGTTGTAGGGCTGCACAGTTACTTATGAGACAGGAATCCCAATTACTAATATGGCCAGTTTCAGAGGTATTTGGAAGTTTCCATCACTTTCTTTTGGTCCTTCTTAATCTTGTATCAGCACCTGGTCGAGTGATTTTCTTTGTTGTTTTTACTCCACCACGCTCTGGTCTCAATCACTATTTGTTTTTTGAGTTTTCCACTGAAACAATTAACGTATACAAATTGGCAGCAACACACAGCAGATTAGGGATCATAAAATATTCATGCAGCCTGGCCATCTTCATTCAACCACTTTTTATTTCATACTTTTCCCCCACAAAAATGAGTAATTATGCAGCCTTGCATTGTAGGCCGTATCTCAGAGCTGTTGCTGCAGACGTAGCTAACACTAACCAACTAGAGTGATGCGCCGGTGCCTCGGTTATGCTTGTGTAGGCCATCTGCCCACCATCTTTTAATCAACTACATCTCAGCTCATCTCATTGAGTCAGTCAAGACATAAGGTAGTGTTCACCTGTTTAGTGTAGTATTGATAGGAAAATCAGCTTTGCTCGAGCCAACCGGATCAGCATTAGGATTTGTAATTATTGGAAAGATAATGATTTTATTTTGTTTCTGTAGGAAACGGAGGAAGGAACAATTGCATATGAAGACTGTGGAGTGAAGCTCACTGTGCCATTTCATGCCAAGGACCTGGAGGGGGGAGGTCTGCCACAAGCCGGAGATAAGGTATTTTAAGTCAGGCGGTTTAAGTCAAAACTCATGTGCAATAGTTGGTGACCCTGCTTGAAAAGAAACCCAGCATATAAAGACATGTTGACAATTAAAACAAATGTATAATACAAATAAAATGCACTAGAATTTTTCACATTTTCATAAACTGTAGAAATCTAATCACTTGCTAGCTTAAATATTGTTACACTAAACTTGAAGACATAGATTTATCTATCTTATCATGCTTTTTATTTTTTAGGTGGAGTTTTCAATTAATGAAGTGAAGCGAACCGGCCTGCAGAGTGCTGTCTCCATCAGAGTCATGAATAGAAACTCCTCCAACACAAAGAGACTGCATGGATTTGTCGCCACGCTGAAGGACAACTTCGGTTTTATTGAGACAGCGAATCATGATCAAGAGATATTTTTTCACTACAGGTAAGGAACACAAAGATGCCTGTGACTGATTTTATTTTTGGCATCCAAAGATCTGTAGATTCATAACAAAGTCTGTCTGTCTTCATCTCAGTGAAATGTGTGGGGATTTGGAGAACTTGGAGCTGGGCGACACGGTGGAGTACACTCTCTCGAAGGGCAAAGGAAACAAAGTCAGCGCTGAAAAGGTTACTAAAGTGGCTGCAGGTATGAGGGGGAATTCATTTCTTTGATTTTAATAATTTGTCTTGACATGACTGTGAAAGTAAAATTGGCTACAAATAAAGGCTCAATTTTATACATTTTCAGTGAATGGCATTGGTGACGATGTTGTGGCAACAGTGATGATGGGTAAAGTCATCCGTCCCTTGCGTAGTGTGGATCCTTCACAGACGGAATACCAAGGGCTAATCGAGGTCGCAGAGGAAGGTCGGTGTCAGATTACAAAGTGTATAGTTAACTTCTGGTTACTTAGAAATCATAATTTTGGGGTAATTAAAGATGTCTTTCCTGGTTTCAGGTGGGGTTAAAGGTTCAAATTATCCCTTTGGAATCATGGGTATGTCAAACAAGGCAGACTGTCTGCAGAAAGGTGAACTTGTCAAGTTCCAGGTGTGCACAGTAACCCAAACTGGACAGAAGATGGCATGCAATGTGGTCCCTCAACGTAGAGCCATGGTGGAGTGTGTCAAAGACCAGGTAGAGAGCAACTTTACTAAATCTCATCATGCATTACATCTATATATATATATATATATATATATATATATCTCAAAAACCAGGTGATGCTGGAGTCAGTAAATGTCCATGAATCATGACTGTGTGTTGTTTCTCCCAGTTTGGCTTCATCACATACGAAGTTGGTGAAAGCAAGAAGCTGTTCTTCCATGTTAAAGAGGTGCAAGATGGCCTTGAGCTCCAGACTGGGGATGAGGTGGAGTTTTCGGTTGTCCTCAATCAACGCACAGGAAAATGTAGTGCCTGCAACGTGCGCCGAGTCAGGTGAGGACTTCTGCTGCAGACGATGAAGATGCTGTTGTCCGCTTTAGTTCAATCAAATAATACGGAACTTTTTATCAACACATAAAATGATGCTCGTCTTAAATTCTCATTACTTGTCTTTCTACTGCGACAGTGAGGGGCCGAAACCTGTGGCAACTCCACGTCCTGATCGTCTGGTGAACAGACTGAAGAGCATCACTCTTGACGACGCCAGTGCTCCTCGTCTGGTCATTGTAAGACAGCCCCGTGGTCCCGATAATTCAAAGGTAGGACCACTCCTGTTCTCCTGCCACATTTTACCTGTCCAATAAAGTAACTTCTCTTCTTGGAATTGATATTGTATCAAGTGCACTGCATTTAATTATTTTCTTTACTGCTCTCTCAGTGGGGAAAATTAACGGCTTGTTAACCATGATATGATTATTGAGAAATGGTGAAAATTGTTACCAAACATCATCTATATTAGTTCTTAAATCAGGGCTATTTACTGGAGAACATGTAGGTGCTGAATTAGGTTTGACTATCTTACATGGGAAAATTCATATTGCAATTAATAGGACAGGTATTCAATTTGAAATACAATTCACGTGTAGCAGAAGTGATAATTTGTGCAGCAGTTTTTTAATGGAGATCATAATCAGGATGTTACATTTGTTGTTTTCTACCAAACAAACCTGATTTCTTGCATCTGGAATATTTATCTTGCAAAGTTTTAGAATAAATGCTTCTAGACTAGTATTGTATTTATGAACTGTTACGTAATTGTTATTTCACACGTCTGCAACATCAAATGTGCCCTTCCTGTGTGTCTATGCAGGGCTTTAATGTGGAGCGCAAGAACCGCCAGCCTGGTGTAATCGACTGAGCAATACAGAGCCCACCCTGTTTGGTGTTGTTGGATGATGTCCTGACAGGCACAACAGGGTACAAGGGAATATGATTTGACACATGCTTGTACACAAAGTCAATAAAACAAAAAAAACATGCGCCACACATACAGTAATCGGCATGTGTAATCTTTGTCCCCATTGAAACCTGCGCGGGAACTTCTCATTCCACAGTTCCCTGCCTCCCATGTGTGTACGTGGGATCTCTGAGTGTGTGTGATGTATCCTAAAGTCATTATAGTGTGCAACGGAGGTATTTGTTTCTGAGGGCCCTGTCCCTCTAAATCAGAGTGGTGACTGTGTGTCTGTCTGCGTCCTGATCATTTGAATCTGCTTTGTCTGGAATTCTGCACCTGTAATCTGTCCCGTATGAGTGTGACTGTTGGCATGTCTTTAAGCGTCGGCTCCATTTTTTTTCTTTCTCTCATACTTTTGCTTACCCCTGGAAACTCGCAATGGTTTCATTGTAAAGTTTCCACGACTGTATGCTTTCCTATAAGACGCATAAAGCAAAGTTCCCTCCATAAGGAGGATCATATTTCTCATATGTGCGAGCTTAAACTGAGGATTCTTCTCTGCTCGGTTTTTTTGAGCAGTTTTTAAAATGCTTTATTGAAGAGCTGAAGTGAAAGCATGGTGTGTGTTTGTGTGTGAGAGAGAGATGTAATCTAATGGGATTTACTTTAACCCATCTGGAGCCTTTAGATACCTTTTTGGTATTCACATGTTCCACTTAAGCAATTTTTCCCAGGTGCAGAATTCCTCGTGGCATCTTATATCTGCAGTTCTTTTATACAATGTTTTTTTTCTTGCACATATTTTTGCTTTTTTTTTTTTTTTTTTTCCATTGAAACTCAATCTGCTAATATTGAATAAAGTAAGAATAATAAGGTGCCTAAAAACTACAAGCAAAAGGAAATGAAAAGAAAAAAAGACAAACAAAAACATTAGATGTATCCTCTGTTCCCAGCCAACCGCCAAAACATTCAGAACAATCTTAGGGTGGCTTTCTTTTCTAGTAGAAATAATACTGATATGCATCCCAAACCTGTGGGTTGAACTATACTGTATGTATTGTGTGCTTTTTTCTTTTTTTTTTTTTTCTTTCCTTTCTTAGTGAAAGTTCAAACTTGAGATATAACGAAACAAATTTAACTTAACGGAGAGAGGTAAAGTATTAGAAATCCAGTTAAAAGAAAAAAAAAAAAATGGAAAAAAAAGCATCAAGAATCAGTTACTGTGCTCTGCAGACTCGGTGCAGATGCTGTTGTGCCTCTGCACATTGAGTTACAGTCAAAATTTATTTCAACTTTGGAGGTCACTGGGTTTCAGTTAAACCACGTACAGAAGTTCTCATGTACTTTTGTTAATGGTCTTGAATGAAACAAATTAAAGTTTTATGAAAATCATGACATGTTTGTTGTTTCTTTATTCTGAGTTTGCTCTCTTTAATACTGCACAAAAACAACTTGAAGCTTCGCTGTGGAAACGATTCTGGTGCGAATCTTGCATCCTATTCTAGGTCATTGTTTGTAAAAAAAGGTGTAATTGCATTAGGTCTGAACAATGTGAGAAATAAGCAATGTACGTTAAAATTGTTCTATATTGTAACCATATGGAGATTGTATAAAAGTTAATGATGGCATATCAGGTAGAACTCGGTTTCAATTTGTATCCTAGCTGTTTTCTGGTTTTCATTAAACCTTTTTGCAACAGGTCTCTCCTGTATCCATATATGAACAAAAATATTTTTTCCCCTGACTAATGCATATGCACCAATTAATCTGAAGGTAACTGATGGCTAGCTTAAGCATCATCAGACTGCAGCAAAATGGAGAGAAACATGTCCCAGATTTCCATCAGATATTTACAATATATGCTTGTTAACAACAAATAACTTATCTTGATAAATTCAGACTTCTGCAATGTTTACTGTGTCTGCTCATATTGGGATAACTATGAAATTGCAATTAATTGCAAAGCCTTAAGATGCATTTGTTAGAGATCCAAATGAACCCCATTTCCTCAATAGCTTTATAAAATGGTATCAAAACATTGTCATACAATTCAAAATACTTCACCAAAACAACAAAAATATTCCATTTCAGCGTCTGATTGGGTGTCTTTGCTATTTTGTGATAATAAATACAGGGATCCAATGTTTTTAAAATGTATTCTGGTTTATTTACATTTTACACAACATGCCAATTTTTTCAGAAATCTGGCCAAACAACTTTAAAGGTCTCATAATCAGTTGTAGCATTAGCTTCAATGTCCCCGATCACTTGACTTATTACTGCATGCACTGTGACATTCAAAAACTATTTTCTGTCATATTGTTCAGAAATCTGGTTTGTTACTTGTTCTGAGAAGTTCAGGAAGCTCAGTCCTAAACTAAATTAAACTTTATGGAAAGCGTTCTTCAGTTTACTCCCTTCCCTTTAATAAATTAGTATCATGTACAATATATTCAATACTAGTATTGTTTGGGTTGCATACTATTTGGCAAGTAGTCTTATCTGCACAAATCATTTGGTTTTTAACTAAAAATGTTAAATCTAAGTTTGTTTAGCTTCTGTTGATTAAACATGTCTTTAAACAGGTTAAATAAAAAGAGGTATTCTAACTTTTTTTAAAGAATCTCTCTTCTCTAGATACATATTTTTTTCTGATGTGCTGGTACAGACATTTTACAACCACAGACTCACTGCTGCTATCACTGCCCCATGTTTACCAGTAGGGGGCTCCCTTAACAGAACAAACATGGGAAGGTTGTAGGAAATACTGGAATTGAGTGAGAATTACAAACCCAGTTTTGGATTTTAAAACAATCCTAAAGCTGGTTCAAAATGCGGCGTCATAATATCTATGGTCTGTATTTCTGATGTTTGGTTTTCAATTCTAAACCTTGGTACTGCCCAGATAAATCGTGAGCTCAGAGCGGTGAATCACCTTTTTTTTACTCTGTGCTTGAGAGCTTTGGGCTTCAGACCAGCGTGTCCACCATTCCCTCAGCTCGGTGGGTCCTGTGGGCCGTCGCTCTTTTGTCTGGCTGGTAGCAACTAGAGCGTGAGGAGGGTTTGAGTCTTCTCTGGGCAGGAACTTCCTGTTAGTGTATACTTCAAGGTCAGATTGTTTCTGATTAAGGTCCTTAGTTTGAAGAGCTGAACTCTCATCTGGGGCTTCTGACACTGCCCCTGAATCCTCTTCAACAGTGTTTTGAGTAAAAAAATCAAGTCCTTGCATCCTTCCCCTATACTCCTCCAGCTTTGCTTTACACTCCACAGCCTTTGCCTTCATCTCAAGAAACTGACATTGCAAATCTTTCTCGAAACCTTCCTCTGCCTTTAGTTCATTCTCCCAAAACTGGATCTGCTCAATTTCCTCTTCGACCAGTCTCTGCTCTGCCTCCTGTTCGGCTTGTTTGGCCTTTTGCATTACTTCAAGCTCAAGAATCCGCTTGTCTACGTGCACTATCTGGACCTGCAAGTCCTGCAGATAAGCGAGTTGACATATGATGGTTTCTCTCAGACTTGTTTTTTCATCTTCACCTGTAGAACATCTAGAGATGAACTTGTCGTCTGATCTTGCATCTTGAGTTTTCCTGGAGTGTTTGCTTTCTTTACCCGTCGTCTGACTTCCCATGCAGCAGGATGTTTGATGATCCAAGTCTGAATTTAAACTTTTCTGACCTCTTATTTTGCTTTTACTACTTCGACTTGAGTTCTCTTTGTCAACCGTGAGAGAGACATTCAAAGAGGAACGATTCCTGCTGCTTTCCTTCTCACCAGCAGTACTGTAGACCTTGCCTTTCCCAAGACTCTCCAACCATTCCCAGGCCTCCTCCATGATTGTCAGAGACTTTCTTTTTGGCCTTTTCACTTCCTCTCTCTGCTGATCCGCCTCTTGTCTTAAACAGGGCAACGGCGGCAAGCTTTGACGATGCAAACTAAGTGAACTGCTGCCCCGTCGAATCCTGGGGCCGGCATCCTTTCGTCTCAGCGGCGGGCAGGGCTGGTATCTGCCAACTTTTGTCCTGCTCATTTCATCACAGACTGAGGGTCCGTTGTGGAGCAGTGTGAGTTGCACCTCCTTGGCTTGCTCACCATACTTCCTAAGAGTCTCCAGAAGGCATTCGCCGGGCGTCATGCAGCGCTCAAAGTCTTTGAATTTCTCCCTTAATGTGTAACGTCCAGGTTGGCCTACAGAGAAGGATGTTTTTGTTAGCATGAGTACATAAATCTTCATACTATGTAGAGTCACAGGCATATTTTACATACCCAGAGCTTGAGCCAACACTACAACAACATCTTGGCATGTCGTTTCCTCTGTAATGCCACAGACAACACGCTGAATACCATCCACAGACACCTTGACTTCCATTGCAACCACTCTGTTATTTTAAAAGGGACATGAAAGTCTGGTCAATGCAACAGTTTGGGTCATTTTGCACAAACAACTAAATTACCCAAATAAGCCATCTCTGTAATCTGTCATCCCATAATACATTTGTCAAGCTTGGCGGCTGCTCAAAGCTACCGTGCCACAGCCCCACTAATTTTAGAAATAACGTTTTTTAATTGAATGATAAAAATACATGAAGGACCTACCTTTGAGTCGTGCCTGTACAGATGCTCAGACCTCTCTGCTCTGAAGGAAGAACAATCTTGTTGGGAGGAACGCTTGAGCAATTAAGACCAATTAAAATTCCTGAAGGCATTTAACCACTGGAAAACAGATTACGATCCCACCCATATTACATTGTTTACATTAATCCTGACAAAACAAAGTCAATTCTATTTTATTTAGGTTCGGAGAATGCAGGAGACATTTGTCTGTAATTGTCAGTACTTACGGTATATACTTGGCGTTAGCAGACTTGGAAGTAGGAATGCAGTTTTTTTTTGTGAGCATTCCCACTGTTCCACCTAAATTCATCTGTATTTGCAGCTAGGAGGTTTCATACCATAATCATAATAATAATAATAATAAGCACCAAAGACACTATGTCCTGTTCCTGAAGATCATTTTAAGACTCAATAGGATCGATATAGTAAAAAGGACAGTTTCTCTCTTCTAACTTACGTTCGACGAATCGGACTGTGAAAGAAAACTGTCCTTGCTCATGTTTAATTTTGAAGGTCACATATCCTCCTCCTTTTCAACCAGTTTAAATAAGTCTCAGAGCTCCCATAAACATGTCTGTGAAGTCTCTTGTTCTAAATCCACTCTGATCCTGTATTTGATCATACCTATAAACCCCTCTATTTCAGCCCTGCTCAGAACAGGCTGTTTCTGTGCCTGTAGCTTTAAATATGTAAATGAGCTGTGTTCGATTTTAAGGTTACATTATCTAGTTTTTAATTAGAGTTTAATAAACCTTGAGGAAGCTTTATTTACTTATCTACAAGTAGTTATATTTTATTATATTGAGATATTTAAAAAGTAAGATATTTCAGCCTCTATTCTTGATTGTTCAGGTTTGAGAAAACATACTTAAATGTTTGGTAGTTTCATTTGCTTAGTGGAAACCAATCCGTGGTGTGAATCCTGTTGTCTGAAAACAAGCTGGTCCTGAAAACTGTCAGTGCATTCGTCAGTGATTATGCAGTCGTGCTGTTTTTAGATCTGGGTGTTCCTCTTTATCTTTCTAACAGGAAGGGTGATCACAATCTCAACAGAACATGGAAACATGCTGAACTTGTAAACTGTGCAACACTTACTGATTACCACCAGGCACATACTCACTCCACAGTGTTTTTTTCCACAGTTTTGCTGTTTAGCTTACAAAAAGAAATCCCTGTACTGTATGTGCACATTACATACATGCTGCAGGGGGTCTTTGCTTTCTGTGTGACTGTAGCCTATATGCAGGAAAGGTTTCAGATTTCTTCACTCGTGCACTTGACACCAGTAAAATTCTATACCCAACAAAACCTTAAGACAAACGTTTAACTATTTATGTCAAGAATTCAAAGGTGCAAAAAATATATATATATATGTTGTTGTAGTTTTTTTTTTAGTTTTTTTTAATTGTTGTTGCTGTGTGTGGATGTTTTTGTTTATTTTTTATTTTTTATTTCTTTCTCAGTGTTATTAGTATTATTATTATTATTAGTAGTAGTACTATTATTATTATTCTTGTCTCTATATGAATTTGATGACATCTAGATGTTGCTTTGCACTGGGATTTCAGTACGGTGCTGTTGAAAGACGGGTTAAAGATGTATGCTACTGCTGCTGTTACTGTCTTGTCTGCATTGTGTCTATTGTTTGACACAATCTTATGCCGACTGATGAATTTGTAAGTGAAACTATGGAAGTGTCCAAACACAGCCAAATAACTCACAGACCAGAAGCAGGTCATGGGCGCACCTGTTGTAATTAGGTAATGTTTGTTGGCATTACAGATGATGATGATGATAGGAGGTTATATGAGATGGTGAAACTTGGACTTCGTGCTCTCTTCTGCCGGGGTAAACCACATGTCCAGCTGCCGATAATCTCTCAGGTTCATAGTGAGGCACAGTCAGATGCAAACTGGAAAGAAATTCTTCAGAGAACTGGTCCTTCATTGCAGTATTTGTGATGCATTGTTGCCTCTATCCTTGCATATATTTTCCTTCAAGTTCACATTGATATGGCAATTTATATGCATATCTTGGATTTCAGATTATGTTACAATATTTTTTATTCAGTAAACATGACACTACATTTTCACTTTTGATTTGAAAATAAATACTTGTAAAACAATTCATTTTTAAAGGATTATCTTTTGCAAATTGTGGTCCTTCGCCTAACGCATTTTTAAAAATTCAAAAACTCTGTCCGGCATTTTTATTTCTAATAGCTACACTGGCGGACTGCCCATTTCTAACTCGATCTCAGTAACTAGTTGTACTTTAAGAGGAACTTTGACATTTAGGATCACATTCCCTAAAAATAGACGGCTGGTTAAGTGTCTACAAGCTGCAAAGCCTCTCAAGATGAATGGAGAAGCAGACGTGTGTTACACAAGTGAGAGTGGCTAAGTCTTAAAATAAGACAAGCCATTTTCAGCCCTAACAACCAAAAACAGACAGCCATTTTTAAGAATCAAACCAAAGATGTATCTTCTTACTCATATATCCTGCTTTCTAAGGAGATAGTTTAGGTTGGAAACACATTCAAGGCAGAGTCAGTTGCTTCTTCCTAAAATATATAAATGTACACTTGAACAAAAGTAATGGCACTCAATCATTACTCATGGGCCTCCATACATGTTAGGTGGTGACCCTGTTCTCTGACTCTATTTTGATGTTTTAGTGCCTGTGTCCACAGACAGCTGTTTTTCGCACTGGCAGCGCCGTGTTTTCAAAATAAAAACAATGTAGTTTAGCATTTTCGAGGTCAGCGTCCTGAGCGCTAGAATCACAACCAATCAGACTCAAGAAGGGGCGGAGCTTCTGACATCAGCTTTGTTAGGTTAGGGTATCTGTGAGGATGTCAACTCGTGTGTAAACAAGGCCTTCACCCTTTATCTAAGCCTGAGCCTAGCCACCTTTCGGAGGTAACTCATCTATACCATCGCCTTCGACTGCTGCTCGGTCTGCAATGCACCCAACCCCCCCATGCCCACCCAGGTGGTGGGTCCACAGGGAGGGTGGCGACTCCATGTTGTTTCATTGTATTGAATCAGGGGTTCCAATCAAATCCACTTGCAGGCCAAGTTCCTGTGTCCCCCTTCTACTCACAGATCTCCCAATGCAATTGTCTGGAATGTTTTTCTTGCCAGACCCATATTACTACAAAGTCAGCATGCAACAACAAAATAAATGAACTTTCACTGCCAGTATATTGGTCAGGTCTCATTACACGTATCAAACCAACTATGCTAATGCAAGTATATATATGTTATGTTGATTGCAGCAATATACCACAACTTGGAAACAGTTGTGAAAGCTGCAGATTATTCATGTCAGGTGCAAAGATAACATGTCAACTGTAAGAGTTTGTCTTAAGAATCAACTCTCATCAATTTCCAAAATAACTTTCCATTTTAACCCAAAAGTAGTAATTACAATGTTCCACCTGTTGTATTTGTAATGAAAACAACACATGTACCCACCTGCCATGGGCATAGCAACTCATACAGCTATCAGGTCGTTATATAACAGGAGTTCCTTTGCTTGCAAATACCAGTGTCTTTGTCTACACACTGTGCCTGTCAGTGTGCACATAGACATCTTAAAATAGAGTTGGACACATATGAGTTGCCCGTTCAGCCAGGCGTGTCCCATGTGGGCACAGCCGGTTTATGGTTACACTCAAGGCAGAAGGGGGGCTTAATATTACACAGACTCAAGCTCAGGGCTCCACACTTCCCTTCTACAGTGAGTCCAGCGGCTGACCACCAGTTACCAGTCATCAGGGAGCGTTTCACTGGAAGAGCGTCACCATGCCTAAAGTCGCAGTCCCAGGTGAGTATTGACAAAATGACTTTGGGTTTGAACAGGCAATCCCATCTTTAGAAAAGGGGTTTGAATATTATTTTTAACAGGTTGTTTGACATGCAGTTCTCCAAGTGTGCTCAATTTTGTGTTTCTTATCTCTTTCCTTGGGCTGTTTTGGCCAATATGCAAAAAGCGTAACATTTTCTTTCAAACTTCACCCTTATTTCTTCTTTTGAGGATGTATGAAAACAATGGAGGTGAGGACTTCCTAAACTTGTTTGTATGAATATGTATTTTACAGGGGTCACACCTCTTACTCTTTTGAATATCAACAACTGGTGTGGTAATAAATTCCTATCTCTGCCGGTGTTACATACTCTGGGCACTCTAATGGAAGGCATTGACAGCTCTAATGACAGGTTCATTGGGGTTGAAATGCAAATAGTTCCAATACGAAGTCCATTATGACTTATGTTGACATCCCAAGATGTGATTTATTTTTGCATAGGTGAACAGTTTTATGTTAAATGGAGTTTACCATCCTTTTTTTTTTTTTTTTAGATTTTTTTAGATTTTTAGATAAATTGGGCGATCCCAACCTCCAAAAATCTTTCTTGTGCTCAGTTGTTAGCATTCAATTCGGGATCATAGAGTCATCGGGTCAGTGTATCAGCTTCTGTTGACTCTAGTAAGTGTGCCTGTACTGGCTGTGAACATGTCAAAAGAGGATATTTGATGGATATGATATTTCAGCAGGTTCTCGGTGTGCATGTGTAATTAAATTATGAGGGAGCTTTTGCACACTTTGTACTTGAGGTGTTAGCTTCCGTGGTGTTCCTTGTTTCAATCCATCTCCAGTATTTAATACTACTGAAACTCTGCTGTAATGGTTGCTAATTATAGTTTTACCTTTACCAGACACCAGACAACTGGCAAGTATGAAATCATATTATGCCATGAAGAGTCTCACAGAGGGTGAAAAATAGAAGTGCGATGGGTTCAACAGCTGCTGTTGGAAGAGCTTCATTTAAAATGTAATAGGGTGAGCTAGTTGTAATGGTTTAACAGGCAGTGGTGGAGAATGTGTTTGAGACCGTTTGCACTTGTTCTGATATTCTGATGTTACTGCACAGATTTCACACCTGTGTCGTCCAGACAAAACCAGGCATGCTGTTTTATTATCTGTTTCAGTGGGATGGGGAGCTGAGCACAAGGCCAGTTGACCAAAATTACAAAAACAGATCCCGTTTACTTTTAGTTTGATTTAGCCATTGGTTTTCTTTGCAGAGTTTCTGGGGTGCAATGGAGACAAAATTATTAGATTGCATTTGGTCAACAATTTCCAACACATAAAGAAGCATGTCCAGAAAACTCCGCAGAGATCACTTTGGACTATTTTTCAACAATGAATAATCAAAGTCAAGGGATGGAGAATTTTCTGTGCTCATTTGCATCATTGACATTTTTCGCTGTGACACATAACCACACTTGTTTTGTTCCCCTCTAACCGAGACTATTCCACCCTGACTGGGACTTTTTACTTACTCACCAGAGGGAGGAAGTGAGTACAGAGCTGAGAAGAGACAGAGGGAGCTGTGGGAAATCTAAAGCATTTCAAATGCATGGTTCACAGCCACATTGGCAAATGTTGTTTCTCCAAGGTGCATTTGGATACAACCTAGAAGGTTGGAAATATAAATAAGAGATTATTATCTCATTGGAAACCCTTTATTAATGTACTGTTCACATTCAGTACTGTTTCTTTGCATCATTATGTTGTTTTTGTATACAATGCTTTACAAACAGAGCATCATTAACAAAAATAGAACTGAATGTGAACAATTACATAAATAAATGACTCTCTGCAGGCGTCTCTCTGACTCTGTCAACATGGTAATGCTTGTCATTTAGCAAAGCAGCACACAAACAAGAGCTAATGGACTTGGACCATTACCTTGTTTGATCCATTTAAGGTGTCCACAGGAAATGCATCTTCTCAAACAACTCCAAGTGGGGCTTAAATGGGTTGAATCTGGGCTAATATATTTTTCTGATTACCAACTGGGAACAAGCCAATTTTGAGGCCCCTCATGCGATAGCCAAGATGTGTCCTTGAATGGCTCCACACAGGCCCAATGATGGATAAATGTTGCCAATTTGGGACCCATTCAGTACCCATATTTGATGTGTATGCCTATTCCCAATGCTTCTACCTATCTGCTGGGTTACGCATGTGGACCAAACCATTTTGAGGCCCACTTTCGCCCAGTATGAGTCGGTGTTCAGTCGAATGGTGCCACCCATTGACATGTGCAACCATGCAGATCTGTGCAGTACAGGAAGCATTATTTGATTGGGGCTATTTGTCTGTCGCTGTATGCTTCATCATCTTCTTCTTCAAATAAAGGATTTATAATTGAGTATCAAAAATCCTTCCTATTTCCGTACGATGCAAATGAAGCGAAAAATTTGTGTTTTAATGAGATTCTTTAATGGGAGAATTATTTGTTAAGAGCGTATTGTCCATAGCTACCCCTGAAATCTTAAATATTAGAGTACCAAAACTTGCTCCCCATACTCTGACGATGCATATGGAGTAAGTTGTGAATCAATAGTGTTATTTTGTTCTGGTAGCATTATTTGATACGAGATATGGATAGCCTCTGCTATCGTTTCATGCTGTGGTTGTATTTGGAGACAAGGGAGCAAATCTCGAGAGAACACCGGCTGAAGCTGGAGAAAGCCCATTTGAGCCAACTTGGACATACTGATTGGGCTCACATACATTGAGATGGTAGCACCATTGTCAAACTTAGAACACAAAATTATCTCTGCATGTTTTGAGAAGATACTAATTCCGATTTTTTTTGTCCAGCCTCTGTGTTTAATTTCCTTCAATATTACTGTGAAATGTATTTAACAATTTCCAATCATCACAATGTATGTTAATCCTTCTTTTCCATTTATCATAGACACTGATCCATCATGTCACTCCTCTTTAGCTAATTTCTGCTGTGATTAAAGTTGCATGCCTATTTATCTCAGAAAAAGTCTTAACTGTAAATAACTTATCCAAATGTGTACAGTCTTTGTTCCTAAAAGGTTACATATTCAGACATATTGGAGTAGAGCCAAATGTGCCTTTTTTGCAGTACAATACAGCAAATGTTTGTGTGTTTAACTCATTTCTAATAAATGCTTTTCTATGCTTTTTTTGGGGCTTTTTATTCCGATTGGTGCTCTTTTCTTGCTGGGCATAATCAGGTCAAGAGAGTAAGTATGGGGGATGATAAAGTAGAACTTGTTGTCTTCAATGCAGTATTGTAGTTCTTGTCTTAGAGCAGAGAGACTGATCTCTTAGCTAGTTTGTGCATGTAGAGAATGTTCTAGAAAGTAGTTCACTGCTGTAAGCATCATATTTTCATTGTCCTTTGTGAAAATTGAATGCCTTGTATAGGTAATGTTGTATTTACAGCAGATTGTTTTTTAACTCCAGTCACTTTGGACTTTGACCCTTTTTTTCATTGTTTCTTTCAACATGTTAATCAATTCTGATCTAAATAATTGACTGATAGTTTGTAAACAATCACAAAAAAATCAAGATTGAACAAAGAAAGACGATGAGAAATCTGGGTCTGGAGTTAAAATGATAAATTAAATGTAAGCTTTTCCATTTTTTGTCAACATGGGTCGAGCCAACTGTGTTTGTCAATTTGCCTCTTCACTGTAGTTCCTCTGTATGCATGGGACTGTTTTGTCTGCAGCCCAAACTGGAGGTCAGAGTTGCGGACTTGTAGTGTCTGCATCAATCTTTGGTTGCATGTGCTGGAGTCTGTGAACACCAGGCTGGGTAAGGTGTGTGCCCTTTATGTTCATGATGCAGGTCTTCATTCAGTCTTTATGCATTTTCTCATCCGTCATATTCATGCAGCGTGGATGATTAGAAATCTAGAATGTTTGTTTGTTGAAATGCAGCTCGCCTTGTAGCCTCAGCAACAGTTTAGTTTAGTGCTGCATGATGTGACAGTTACAGAACGGGTATTTGTAATTGACTGTATCTTCTCTGGGTCTGACAGAGACCGATGACAAGATGCGGGCCTTCGCGGAGAAGGTCTTTGCGTCTGAGACCAAAGATGAGAACATCCGCGATGAGATCTCTATGTTTGACGTGGCTGACGACTGTCCCATCCTCCACGAAGAGATGGCCCACCATCTGCAGTATGAGGATGACGCTGAGAAACGGTGAGACGGGGGATGTGATGCCTTTCTTTCTGTCATGTAGGCCTACTTCTAAGGATTAGCTTGCCAGATTTTCCTGAGGTGTGTTAAGAGCCATCCAATCCATGAAGAATATCATAGCTGCAAAGAGTTCAGACTTTACGATCTGATATCCTGTTAAGTGAGGGGAACCCTGCGCGCAGCCGAGCATACACTCCCCAGAATATCAAGTAGAACAAAAACGCTAGATCATTAGAAACGAGCTGACCTAATTATGAAAACCAACAACCACAGCATATCAATGTGTACTCTCCTACAGCTCACTTTTTTTTTTTAAACTTCTCTTTATTGGGGTTTTTTCTTTTTCCAAATACAGATAAAAAAAAAAAACAATCTGAGACATATTTATACATACCTTAAACCAACACAAAAAACTCAATGATAATAAAGAAATAAAAAACATAAAAAACACAAGTACAAACAAATATAATACCAAAATAATAAGATTTTTAAAAAAAAGAAAAAAAAAGAGATTTAAATAGTAATAATAATACAACTTGGAGGATGTCAAGTGCTCTGGATTTTTCTAAATTATTATTTTTTCATGGGGTTGTTCTTGTTATAGTAGTCTATAAATAGCTGCCATATTGAGTAAAACATATTTATCTTTCCTCTCAGGGTAAATTAAATTTTTTCTAACTGCAAATGCTTTATAACATCATTCATTAAAGCTTGATAAACTGGAGGATTTTTTTGTTTCTACAGCTCACATTTTAACATATACAGCAAGTTTCTGCTGTCTCATTGACTCCATC
The DNA here is from genome assembly GCF_963930695.1 of Labrus bergylta. Classification (NCBI taxonomy): domain Eukaryota; kingdom Metazoa; phylum Chordata; class Actinopteri; order Labriformes; family Labridae; genus Labrus; species Labrus bergylta. The sequence continues at coordinate 23,938,639 of NC_089206.1, forward strand.
TATGTTTTTTTTCTTTATTCATTGTGAATTTTGGGGAAAAAGTCAAAAGATCTGCCCACCGTAGGCCTACACCATGTTTGCTTGATGAACTTGTGTTTGACCATGACAGATTTAGCAGGATACTTTGTTTTTAGAGTCAGGATCTGTTAGTGTGTGGTGTCCTGTTTCTGTCTTCTCATTGCCTATAGACAAACTGCCTCTGGGCTTTACTTGCCAACTAATGATTCATATCCCATCTTTTGCAGAAGGCCATAAAATAAACTCTTCTTTGCATTTTGTGTGGCTACTGCATTAAACATTTCAGAAGTTTCAGCAGTGCATTAAGCCATCCTCTGCCTTTATTACTTCTTCTCTGCAGCAAGAGGCACCAGCGCAGCTGCACCATGGCTGTGTCCGTGGCCGGTGCCAAGGCAACCACTGCCACTGTAGTGTCAGTGGAGGTGGACACACCCACCTACCTGGAGGTGCCCGACTTCCAGAGAGTGGCCATCATTGGAGACTACGCCTCCGGGGTACTGTCAAGTTGAAATTGTTTGATCAAATTAATTTTTAAGTTTTGTCCATAATACAAAAATATCATCCATTGCTATAGTTTTTGGTAGCAAAACCACAGCACTGAAACATGGCATCAAATTATGGATTTAGTCCACTGAAGGCTACAATCCAACAATGCAAAATCATTGTTTTATCTCATATTGGTGATGAACATTAGTTATTAGATTAGATTGGGATGATACAATACCACATACTAAAACATTTTCAGCGAGTTTGACTTAGATTCCCTCACTTTTTGTCTTGTTTTCTTTTTCTGTTTCCTTATGTTCCCTGAACAAGCTCAGCATGAGTTTCAACAGAAATAAATATGGATAGATATATCATGTGTCACAATTTAGCATAAAAAATAATATGTTGAGATATGATTTTTGTTCCTAGCGCACAGCAAATCAACTTTGTTCCAAAAGCATCAAAATCAAGGGCATCTGACAATAAACACAAGTCTCTATGTTTCTTATCGTTATACTTTCATTTGAATGCTATTAAAATCTGACCATTATGCCACAGTTGTTTAATTTTGGATAATTGGTTAATTTAATTGAATTAAAATATGATGTTTTGCCTTGTGGTAACAGCAGCAGTTTCTGACATTTAATTACAAGGTCCTAAACTTGCCTGGGGTCAAGTTGAAATGGGCACAGGCGTTGACTTTGAATTTCACTGACACCGTGTGTCTGAGGGTCAGCGACCTCACAGCCTCTCTCCCATGAATGCAGCTCATCTGAGAGCAGGCGCAGGTTTAGGTTTCATGACTCTGACTTTGACGTTACCAGGGAAGGACACGCTTCAGACCAGCTTTGTTTTGATTTTTATGACCCGGCAAACATAAATCCCTTACATTTTATTCTGACCACACAAGATATTGCATGATTTCACCGTGAAGAACAGGCATCTCATATGTTAAAGCGCAAAACTGGTAAATAAGTTCAGTATATTCAGGAAAAAACTGCTGATAATGCATATTTTCAAAACCAATCCTCTCCATTCCTGAACCTTAAATATAAATATGTTTTTTAATCAATAATCTAATTCTTAATGGAAGCTTTAGCATCAGAGCTGGTGATTTATCTTGTTATTACAGGGACTGCTTTTAGATATCACCTTATGGTAGCTAGATTTAATTCCAAGGTTAAAGTATTTGTATGATGTGTTTTCACCATTTACAAAAGAATCTCTTATATCTGTTGTTCAGGTGACCATGGATGACTTTGAGTTGTCCTGTAAGGGTCTGTACCGCGCCCTGACCATCAGAGAGAAGTACATGAGGCTGGCCTTCCAACGCTTCCCAAACACGGCCTCTCAGTACCTGCGTGAGATCGAGGGAGAGACCTTCAAAGTTGAAGATCAGGTACAGCCAGGTGAGGAAAATTTAAATCATGATCATAATAAACAAGATGTTTTTTGCATACTTTGAGAATCCAGAGTGTTCTAATTTAATGTGTTGCATCTTTCCAACAGTCTTCACAGCTCCTCCAGCCAATGGGGAAGACCCCTTCGAAACCAAAGACCTGCCTAAGAATCTGGGATATGTGGCTCGTATGAAGGATGGTGTTATCTACGTGTACAACGACGCTGCAGCTGCTGACAAACATCAGCCCAAAGACCTGCCCTGCCCCGACTACGACACCTTCATCGATGACATGAACTTCCTCATTGCTCTCATTGCTCAGGGTCCGACGTAAGTCCTGGGAAATGTCAATTAATTTATAGATCTAATCAATCCATCATCAAACACCTTTATGAATTGCATAAGGTAAAATGGCTCTCAGCAGCTTGTACATAAGTCATAAAAAGTTTTTTTAAAGGAGCAGTATGTAGATCTGACACCTAGCGTTCAAAATGGGTACTGCAGTACAAATTGAAAACATTGGAGAGAGCTGTCTCCCCCCGCCCCCTGCTCTCTAGAATCAAGGTGGCCAGCTCTGCATCCATCTTGAACCTCTCCATTGTTCAAAAGCATCTCCAATATTCACCCAGTTTGAGCACGTTTCTGTTCATGGAGCTTATTAGAAACATGCAGAGGCTTTTGAGGTCGGGTAGAATCAGTTCTATC